>NW_027114869.1:0-3602 GCF_000696795.3 Halyomorpha halys
ATATTATATTAGACAGAAACATCTGCAAGTCAATATGATTGTTTGAACTCGTGCACTCGCTATAACCGGACGCTCCTTTTCATATATTTTTTCCTCTCCTTAACCATCAGCATGGGCGTTTTTATCAGAGAAGGGTCAAAATTTTAAATTTTCGACTAATTTTAACCGAATTTCCTAACTGTCCTAGAATATTTTGATATTTATAACGAAATTTCTTATACAAATATTTTTATGCGACTATCTAGATGAAATAAATCTACCAAAAACGATTTATTGATTGTCTGGTAGGGATTTGTTTGAGGATTTTGTTGTTGTTGAAACGGACGTTGTTTACTCGATAGTTTTTTAAAAATGTAATGTATTTTAATAAATTATCGTTAAAATATTTGAATTTTCTCAACTATTTTGCTTTTGAGATTTTCAGTTGTATGTTGCGATTACTTACATTGGACAACAATATTTATTTTTATATTTATACAGCTTCATATTTGTGAAATGCCAAATTCTTACTTTCAGAGGTCTAGTTATTGATTTTAAATTTTAGTAACTCTTTGAATAAACTATTTTAAGAAACTTTTTGCGGTATGAAATAAGTCTTTATATCTACGAACTTTTTTAATTTCCAAGTTGTAAGAGGGGAAGTTGACACCATACCCCTTAGCGACGTCCCTGGCCTAATAGTGTACTTATTTCGTCCTACTTCTTTCATCTACTTATCTTCTTCTAAACACTTCCTTCAACATTTTAGATCTAGGGTAGCTGAAGAATAAATCTACGGGATCGTTAGGCTGCAAACACCGATTGCACTTTCCTGATCTTGTGTAACTGGGTAGGCCAAATCTAAGAATTTCTAATCTCTTCTCAAAATAGACGTTCTTCCCAGCCCGTTTGGTATTGTTGGAATTAGAAAATTTTCAATTTTTTTTCATTTCGATCGAAGAAAAAGTGCCTATGGCAAATATTGCGCCGTATGACGGAGTGCGGAAGGCGTTGATGACCCTCACCGCACATCTCCTATTAACCGATTCATAGCCTCCGCGGGACGGAGCAGGATGAAGCAGGTTCGATTCAATACCATGCAATAATAGTCTATTCGTCTTCTTCGACATTGGATATTAAATGAGAAGATATTAAAATTTTTAAATTTCATTAAGGAACTTGTAATAAAGTCGCGATGAAAAATATATTGAAACCATTAAATTTGATTTGCCCTATTAAAACAATTAAAATTATAGTTGCGTAATGATACTGCCCTAAACATTGCAAACACGTAACTGGATATGAAAACGTTTTATATATTTCTGCTTGTATTATATAGTTATATTAATGAAACAATTAAAAAAACTAATTATACACGCACTGATGAAAGGTTAATAATACTAATAAACGTATTTATTATTGTATTACCTTAATGAACATCCTTACTTTTCATTCTTCAAACTTGCAAAGTAGTCCTTTCCTAGGCGAACAATGCTCCTCATCAACATTCATTCACGATTTCTCATTAATGCCATTTATTTTCCTGGAAAGTTTCCTTTTCAATTTTCAATTTTAATCATAATTTTCCCTCTGGCCATCGATTTATTTGTTTTAGAAAAGTTTACCGTTCACGACTTAATTACAAGCAAATTATCATTGGTTTATTAAATTTTATAATTACATTTAAAACTGTAATCTTTAAGCTCAAAAATTATTTTTTTTTAAATATATTTAATGGGAAGTTACAAAAATTAAAATAAAATAAATAAACCAGAGCAATATCGAGCTGGTGAGATTATTAAATAAGGAAATAAAAAGTCATATTTTTTTTTTATTTATAGATCTTTTCTATAAATAAAAAAAACTAAAAGGCCAAATTAGTTGATTATTTTTTTCTATCTATTAAAGACCCATTAGTCAATACGTTTAGTGAAGGTAAAATCACTAAACAAAAAAATAAAGTTCAAGTATTTTGTTATTGTTGAAACCCTAAAAATTTCCCGTTGACTATTTTCACATGGATAAACTCTTAAAATTACCCCTTCCCTTCTCCCATCGATGACGAATGGAATAGAATAAAAAGCATTTTAGTATCTCTTATGGTTCCTGACAAAATTTATATACAACCTATATTTTCAATTCTCTCCAACCTGCACCTCGGTACACCCTTAATCGAATGTTAAAGTTCACTGGCAATACGCTGTGATTTTTAAAAAGTCGTGATATGTGTAACAAGAAGTCGTCCCATTTATACATTTTGTGTCATGGTCGGATGCCTCGAGGTGAAATCTCCACAACGAAATAACTCAAATTTTCTCATCCTTTTTTAATTTTCATCCCGATCAAGTGTTGCATTTCCAGCATTCTACAAGAACTACTTTTCCACATTGTTTCTGACTGGCACTACCTTAGGAAGTTCACGAAGGTATTGCACAACAGCAGGCTATACGGTTGTGGCTTGAAGCGAAGTTTTTTTAAGGAAGTAGATTAATTATAATCGCTAAAAAAAAATGTAATATATTATATAGATAATGTATGTTTTTTTTATTGATTTATATCCCAGATATTAAAAAAATAACTGCTATTTCTTCTTCTCGTTAACTTTCACTTCAAATTATTCCTCTGGGTTGGACTGAGGGTGTGTAACACTTTTAATTAATTTGAAACATACCATAGTTCTTTATTAATTATTATAAATTAAAGAAAGCGTTTATTTTATCTAAGTTTTTCTAGTTTCAGTTGCGAAAATGTTCCAAATCCACTTTTTACTTCTACAATAATAGTTCAGATCAGGATAAAATGACAAAAATAAATAGTAATTAAATAATAGTTTTCATGTATTCTTTTTAATGATGCTTAAACTGATTTAATCAAAAATTATTAGAATCTCAAAAAAAGAAAAATTGTAATAATCGGGTTGAGTACATTGTTGAGAAAGGACGTAAATAGCACATACCTAATTGTAAGTTTATCATTGTTCTTTTATTTTTTTAATATAAAAATTCGTAAGAAAATAAATAGTATAGTGTTGATGATTATTTAATCATAATAATTATTACTTAAAACTTTAATTACAAAAAGGATGGTCCCCCAAAAATCTGAGACAAAGCTTTTGCACGGAATATATTTTACTATTCTAGTTGGCATTACAACTTTGTTATAGATTCACTTCATAGGTTGCCTCAAATCAGATAAAACATTAGATGAGGAGACACTAGAAATTTATACATAATTGTTAGGCAAAAATCTCGAATCAGTAAAAAAAAAAATTTCATCATGCTTGTTCAGGCCAAACGATAGTGTTCCAGTAGCAATCTAGTGAAGATATCATTAAGTTGTTAAGTCACATACTGAGAAAGCAAACGCCGCCAAAAATGGGACAGATAAAGAAAGCCTTCCTAGAAGAAGGTACCGAATCCTTCGCAGTTATCAGCCTGTATGGAACATGTAATGATACCAGCCTGAGAATGATGCACATCAAGCAGGCTTCGGCTTATCTCAACAAGTTTTATAGCATCACATTCTTACACTGGCGCCAACCTTATCAGCATGAGGCGTCTCTCACCTGTTTCGGTTACATAGCTCTTCTAAAATTTAATGGCTTTTTAAATAGTTAACACACT
>NW_027114870.1:0-4565 GCF_000696795.3 Halyomorpha halys
ATATTACGTTTTTACAGAATTAACTTATTTTCATCGTACTTTCTCCGATAATAATAGACTTGGCCACTCTAGAAACAGTCATTGGAGGGGAGTGAGAAGGCAGTCTATATCCGATTCGTAAGTTCTGAACACGGTTTTGGGGGTTTCGGAGATGTCTGTTAAATATTTCCCCCTTCTCGCTTCATTAGGCCGCCTCCAGCCTCCCCCCTTGGATCAGATGAACTAATATTTGGTACTTAGGGTTGTTTTCTGAAAGAAATACGCTGAAAGTGGATATTTTTGAATTTCAACTACATCAATAAAATTGTAGGAATGTTCAAATATTTTTTCACATCTCCACAGTCCTTTCATCTTGAATTATAGGGTTGGAACTTAGTAAGTGAATGACATTGGTGTTAAAAAAATGCCATCTGCGAGCTCAACTTTTTTCTTTCACCCCACCATTTTTCACGTTTTCGCACTCCTCCAAATTGTATTAGAGGGTTGAAAATATGTATGTGAATTGATTTGCAGTTACATAAGTGCCATTTTGAGCAATAATATTTTTTTCTAAACTTTTTTCTCCCTCTGCCGCCAAGTTTTTATGAAGTACTAAAGAAACAAGATGGAGATAGTAGTACTTCATAAAAACTAATCAAAAATCGAGGGAAGAGGGAGTGAAAAAATGGTTTAGACCCGCAAAAGGCTTTAACACCAACCCAGTTCACAAACATATTGTCGACGCCATAACCCAATTTGGAAGGGAGGGACTGTAGAAGTATGCGAGAACATGACAGAGGAATGAAAAATTTCTAACTAAACAGTATGAAATATGTAAATAGTAAGTATGTAAATAGGTATTGAATGAAAGTAGTAAAAAATAAAATTTGACCTCTACTTTCTGATACTTCAATCTTTTCTATAAAGGTTTTAACCAAAGAATTGACCCCTCCCAAGTTCAACATAGTGTAGAAAACAGTCATTGGCCATCGATGTGAGTTTTCGTCGTTGAAACCAAAAAAGCCAGAATATTGTGGTCTCCCAAAGAAATAATGAAATAACGATTGAAGAATTCATAAAAAAATCTAGGAAAGAGGGGCGATGACCCTGAAAGACACCAGAAAGGCGCGATGAGCCTGACAGTCACCTGATCTCCATTCATAACGGTAATGGTACCTGACGACAATGATACTAACACAAGTATCGAAAAACAGCGAAGTGCTTGAATTTACTATCTAAAGTGAAGAATATTGACCTTAGTTTGATATTGATGTAATCGAGCGTTGAGCCTGTCAGATCAAAACACGTGTGACGCACTTTTTTGACGGCAGAAGCTGAACTGACTGGGCGGGTCGAAACCACCCCACAAAGTTAAGAAACTACTGGAAGGTAGGGGTCACACTCGGCGCCTTTTTGGAAGAGACTCCAAAAAAACCTAATCCTGTGCCTGCCAGATCTGCCGCGCTAGATGCAGGGTTAAGCCCTCTACTATATTCTTTTTTTCCAATTTTTTTCTTATTCAATTTCAAAGATTCATTATTCAAATTATTGAACAAAAAATAACATTTTTCTAATAATAAATACCACCGTTGCTTCATCTTTTTTTTTAAAACTTATTTAATATACATTTCATAATATTCATTTGATATGCTTCTAATTCAATTGCATTACATTGTAACGAGTTCTTATTATTAAACACATTTTTCTAGCTAAATGATGTAAAACCACTCTGCCTTTATCTTCTACGAGTAGGAAGTTTTGTGTACACAGGTGCTCTTAATAAAATGTCTGCTCTTTTTCTTTTCCTGATCAATCTATTATAAGAGTTTGTTTTATTATTTTTTTTAAACCTGAGAATCCCTTTATACGTGCAAAAATCCACGCCGGTCTAAAGTTTAAAAAATCAGTATCTTTGGATTGTCTGATACCAGCTTAAATTTTGTGAAATAAAAATATGATGCTGATGAAATATCCTCCAAATACGTAAGTAAGGAATCAGATTTTAAAAAAAATTAATTAATAATTTTAAATAATTTTCATAGGGTGCTCAAATACCTTTAAGTCCTTCTGATCTTTATTAATTGAAAAGAGCTCTTCCCGCCAACTAGTATCTAATTCTGCTATAATTCTAATTATAATTCTAATTATTTAGAAAAGAGATACTTCCGGATTCGACAGGTCTCATCACTCTCCTCATGTTCCGCAGCAAAAGATGGAATTCCCCAGGGCTCTATACTAGGGCCTTTATTATACATGTTGATACTTTTACCGATCTGCCCACAATGGAGCAAAGTTTCACGGCCACATATGCCGACGACAGCCATTTTAGCCAAGCATGGTGACCCGGCACAAGCCTCACGTTAGTTACAAATACACCTAGCTCACATCCATGAATGGAAAAAAACGAGAAATCAGTCCAAATAACTTATAGGCTCCGTCGTGGTCTATGTCGACCTTTTTTTTCTAAACCAATGAAGTTTAACTCAGACAGACACAGTAAAATACCTTAGACTGTCACTGGACAAACGACTTACATGGATCTCTCACATCTAAATAACAAAACAAAAGCTAAACTTCCGATATAAATTATTATTTATTCTTTTAAATAAACGATCAAAATTATCACTTTCGGAAAAACCAAAGATTTATACCTACCATCTTAGACCAATTTGGACTTACGGTTCATAAATTTGCGGATATGCCAAAAAAACTAACTTACTGAAATTGCAACAATATCAATCAAAATTACTGATCAATAGCGCTGCCACCTAAATCAGTAACAAAACCTTACGAACTCCCTACGTACAAAATAAAAATATAAAAAATAAATAAATAAATAAAAGTCCCTCTGACGACTTAACCTTATACAAACTATCTCTGATATTTATAGATCTATTAAGCCACAACCGTTAGAATTATCTTTAAATATGGTCATAAAGAACGATTCGTTACTACGTCCGGCCAGATTTTACATCTGCTCAAAGTTCAAAAATGAAATACATGATAAAAATGCATTAGACGAATTATCCTTTTAAAGTACAATTTTTCTGGTACTGACTTAAAAGATCCAGAGTAATTTTGCGATAAACCTATCAAAATAGCAAGCAACCTTTTTCCAGCTTTTAATATCAAAAGTTCCGAAAGTTGTAATAAAATATATAAGTAAATCAATAAACACACACACATACACATATATATAAGAAAAATATTTTTCCACTATTATAGGAAAGCAGGGATATACATACGTGGATTATATTTAATTACCTAGTATTATCTAAAATGATTTTTTTTTCTCTGTTTATATAATTAAATTGAATGAGATTATTTTCAATTATCCACATTTGATGATGAAAAGTGATATCATATGATGTAAAACAGATTTTTTTTTTTTTCAGTTCAATAATACTATCATTAGAACACAAGTCCCCTTGTGTATCTTAGCCTGATAGCCATCTCTTGAAAAAGGAAGATTACATCGCAAAATGTCATTGATTTTGGTTTGGATGAATACAATTAATTATTAATTAAAAATATAAGTTTCGACATTGCCGTTTTTGAGTGCGTCATCACGGCCTTATTAGAATGACTTTTTATCATTTTTTGATCAATAACTCTTTAATGTGACATTCCACTTGAAAGAAAAAATCCTGTCTCTTTACCAACAGCCAAATTTCATATCTCGTCACCATGTTACCACCAAATAACGAATATGAAAAATCGCATTTATCATGTTCTTAAGTCTTGTTAATTTGCCAGAAGCTTTTTTTTTTAATAAAGTCTTGTTGCTTACTAAAATACTTTTTTTTTTCTTTTTCGGCCAAGAATCCCATCGGAGTCCTATAGTACCTAACCATGTAGTTGGGGACCAAGTTTTTCATTTTGCAGGACCGCCACTCAATGAAAATAGTCAACACCCCAGGTCATATTCGAACCGGCACGGCCAGCAGACCTCAGTAAGACTGGGTCTAACCAACTGAGCTACGGACGGCCTTGAATTACAATGTGTCAAACATAAGAATCACATTAGTTGAGAAGTAACGCTAATTTTTCGTCGTGATAGTAGTACTGGAGGAACTTAGAAGTTGATAGATAGCTGTGTCTTGTGAGAGGTCCAAGACTATTGTAAGTTTCCAGGAAATATGAATAAATAGGGGCTGTAAAAACTCCAGAAATCTGAAAAAGTACGTATATCTTTGTTTACAAAGGATAACCTTGCAGTGGAAAAAATATCTTTTTTATGTGTCAGCAACAAAGATCAATACCATTTATTTCAGGCACTAAGGTTCCAAGGAACCTTAGTGCCTGAAATAAATGGTATTAGTAGCTCTAATACTCTCGGTATTAGTAGATTCGACCAAAGAGAAATAAAAGAGTTAGAGAAGAAACGGGGCAAGAACCATTAATATAAAATATAAATAGAAAAATAGGTTCGAGCATGTGCAAGGGATGCCGATCAATAGACTCCCAACAAGTATTTAGGAAACAGACTGGGGGAAAACGACCCCACGGACGACCGAGGAATAAGTGAGCGGATCTCATATCGGATCTTTTTATTAACTCCATCCTGGTCATTTCTTACATTCGGA
>NW_027114871.1:0-753 GCF_000696795.3 Halyomorpha halys
TAAGGTGCTTCTTATTTTATTAAATAAATAAACTATTGTACACGCTAGAAAATATAAAATTGACATGACTTTTAGTCCTGAAATTTTCAATAAATAGCACGTACGTCCTTGGTATTGCCAAAGTGGCGTACCTAAAAATATCTGAGAACATTGCAAACTACAGTTACTAGACCAACGGTTCTGCAAGGAGGTAATTTGTTCAGACCTCCAAATTTTCCCCCAATTAAGATGGCTCCCGAACCCAAAAGGTTAGCTACAGAATTAATAAATACCTGTCCCAGCCGGATTAAAAGTCGAGTCCTTGAAGTTAATTGCACAGTACTTTACCACCTGAGCAACTCCTCTCCTATGTTATTTGTATTTTTTTTCATAGTGTGCTGTAAGACTTTTTTTTAATAATTTTACAGAAATATAATAATTATTTATTTTCTCACTATTGGAGCAGTAGTTTATTAAAAAGATTTTCATGTTTAAGTTTTTAATATCTGGACATACGGAGTTCAGCATTGGGGCTCCACTAAACCTTCGCATTCCTCTTGGATCTAATCCTTACCACCAAAAATCCCTTGTAAATTCTTTAATGCTCCTTACTTGGTCATAAATGAAATCATCTATAAAAATATTAATGTCCCATATGTAACCGATCTAGCCCGAACCAGATATCAGGAAGAATTTGATGGTTTGGTGGAGCCCCAGAGCTCAATTCCATATGTCCAACTTGGTCTGATTATCGTAGTGTATACTAATTTTTTG
>NW_027114871.1:912-1224 GCF_000696795.3 Halyomorpha halys
GTTTATTGTGACTGTATTAAATTAATTTGGGCATAATAACCTAACAACAAAGTTATATAAATCAATGTGAAGCTGTGATAATAAAATTGAGACTGCCCTGTACCTCGTTGAGCTCCCGTACCCACAGGGCTGACTCAACGGCTACAGGTAACAGATAATAATTATCTTTTACAGTCAGATTCGGACATGTAATATGTTTTAATAAAGAAGGTTGAGACCATCGGGATAATTTTTTTTATTATTAACTAAGAATAACTTTTATTGTTTATTTTAAGTATTTTGTTCTTCTTTGTTTACGATTTTACTGCAATA
>NW_027114871.1:2633-2945 GCF_000696795.3 Halyomorpha halys
ATAATAATAATAAAAATAACTGAAAGGGTTTTGAAGTGAATAATAAAGCTGCAAATTTACAATTAATGAATTTAAATAATAATAAGGATAAAAAAGATGATACAGAATATAATAAAAATAAGGATCTAATAATATCTTTTACTCTATTACTAAACACACACATTCATTACTAATACAGATTGTGATATAATTAATAAATTATGTGGAGTCAAGAAAAAATACAGGCAAATGTGGTCATTTAGTGAATCAAAATCAATTATTGGGAATTATAGAAGTGATAAAGTACCTAGTTAAATATTTCGTTTTTAGTTT
>NW_027114871.1:3801-4117 GCF_000696795.3 Halyomorpha halys
CACCATTATTAATGGTTCTCTGTTAAGTACAAATTGGAGGCAATAAATTGTTTATTTGCATACTCTTAATATCTTAAAAACATATACTATGTATGATTCCCAAGAAAAAGCATTATCCACAAAAACACCAAGATATTTATATTTTTCTACAACATTTAGTGTTTTACATCAACATATTTTTATTTTTTTAATGTTAGTGAGACAGTCATAGTCATGGGATTCAATTTCAGGGTCGTCTACAGAAGGCATATGGGGTGATTTTATCAACACAATGACTGTTTTATCTTTGTTAACTATGAGACCTTTGTCATGAGCC
>NW_027114871.1:7687-7832 GCF_000696795.3 Halyomorpha halys
CTTTATAAAATCTTATTTATAATGGATGTATTCGAGCTTACGAACTCATCTTTAACCTGTTTTAAAATATTTAAATCACTATCAGCATTTAAAAACTACGTAAATATAATAAATTAGAATTAAAACTGATAATAATATATTTATT
>NW_027114872.1:0-8954 GCF_000696795.3 Halyomorpha halys
AAAAAAAAAAAAAAACATCACACTTCTGGCTGTAATCCAAAAGACACTTATCTAATCTAACAACAACGCAATTCGCATACAAATTTTGACTCTTCTAACTTAAGTTGGTGGCGTTGTGGGGTTGCGACAATACGTTATTGGTGGAGGGGCACAAATGTTTACACCTCTAAAAGGCAATTATTTGACAAAAACTAGATTTCCATACAAATTTCTAACCCTCTGAATTAATTTTGAAAGCCTCCAGAAGTGTTCAAAACCTTAAAACCACGAAAAAACATTTGGACGGGGCGAAATATTTACTGACGTTCACTCTCACTGCTCTGCCTAAAGCACAACACAGTATACTGAATTTTAGCTCCTATAATCCAAAGGAATGCCGCTGGAGGGGCCCAAATGTAGCCGGTAGGGATATACTAATCTGACATCCCTGTAACCGCAAAATCGTTATTAGAGATTGCAAAAGTCAATAATTTTTGTGTTAAATGCGTAAAAAATTGATATTTTTCAAACAACTAAGTCCAAACAAAGTAAAGGTTAATTAAATTAGTTAATTCGTCGCATTTCTTCTTTAAATGCGAATAATATATTATACTAAACACACTTCAAAAGATCCATGCAATGAAAAACTTTTCTCGATGAACACCATGTCTACAAACGCTAACTTGCACTTGAACTCCACGACACCAAGTTCCAAGAGGACAAAGGCTGGTCTGGAATGCTGGGCGGCTTACTGACGTCACCGGGTTGGACCAAGGTTAGATAATTCTTGAACTACAAGAGGATGTTGAGATTCGTGAGATAGTCCTGATAGAGAATATGGGCTTACTTCTGTTGTGCGAGTTAAGGAAATTCATCAATATTTCTTTCACTATTCCCTTTGTTGACAAAAATATCGTTTTGATTGTTTATTAGGTTAATGTTAATTACTAAATACAGGCTACTTGGAAATGTTTTGATTCCAAATGTACAAGAATGCGCATGAAACTGAATAAATTAACTTTAAGTTATTTGCTTAAACATTCTCCTCAAATTATTTTCTTGGTTAAAGTTCAGGGTGTATAAATAAAAAGTTCACTATTAATTTAACTCATAAATTTGGTAAAAATAAAAACGCTATATAAAACATAGTATATAGTCGCTTATATTTGTGGCAGTAGTATGGGAGATACGGAAGTAGATATTGGTGGACCTAAGGAATTGTTATATTTTAACTGATGGAACTTTCATACTCATGTGATCAAATTTACGACATAAACATTAATAGGATAATTTTTTTCTAAAACGTTAATATATTTCTATTACGGAACAAAAAAAAACCTTGCTGAAGGAAATGGAACAAAAAATTTACTTCATACTTAATTCAAGTTAAAGAAAAAATAAATTTAACTTGAGATATTTGATTATTTCTTTTTATAAAAAAAAATAAACCGATTGTTTCTATATTTATTATTATTGAATTTAACTATGGGTCATTGAATGTTTTTTCTGTAATCTTTTTCCGATGTGCTTTAATTAAATGAAGTGAATTAAAGAAAAATTATGGTATATAATACTTTTTTTTGTGTGTGAACAGTTATTTTATTTTTTTATGAATATCGGATTTTAATCAGTTGATCACAGCCAATTGGCCATTTACCTATCATGTTCAATGTATTTAAATACGGGTAACACCGTCTCACATCTTGCTTAAAATAACAATTTCTTTAGATACCTCCAAAATTTATTTCATACGTATAAATATTAGTCACAAGGTCTATTATTTTGGTTTGTTTTACCAAATCATTGTTCTCTGGAACGTTTTAATTTATTATTACCACTATTCCAAACATCTCTTGTAACATTGTAAAAAACATCTCTTACTAACACTGTTTAATCATTGCCAAAAAGAAAATTATCAAAAGCGTTTTATGTTTTTTTAAATTAACTAACTGAATTCGATGAAACTTTTAGTTTAAATAGGAATATCTCTAGCATAAAAATGAGAAAAAATATTAAATCTCTACTGAAATGATTTATTTCAATCTCTAGAATGGCATCTAATCGGGAATAAATTCAAAGGAATAAAATATAGTTTAACAAGTGAACCACTGCCTTTAATAGGGTTCTAACTAACAATTCTTCAACTTTCAGGTATAAAAGTATTATCTTCTACCAAACTGACACACTTTTAGTTTAAGTGCTCAAGAGCCTTCAATTAAACATTTACGACTGATTAATTGCTATGTCATGAGAATATTTGGAATTTAAGCAACTAGGAGTGACGTTATGATCTCAATACCAGCGTGAAAAGGTTTTACATCCGAAAATATTCTTAGAGTTAATTATTTTGCAGATTATACTTCTGAATTATCTATCATACAAAATTAAAACTGAACTACACATAATGTTTACTCATCCTAATAAGTCTTTGGGGAGTAAATATTTTGTTAAAGTTTCAGCCTGTCGTCCTATCATCCATAAGACATCCACCTTTCCATCTTCTACCGGAGATCATCAAACTTTAAGGCAGTTTTCCGTTCCGATTCATCACTCTGAACCCTTTAAGTAATAGATAGAAACAGTTGCTTTGGATTTATTTATAGGCTATCGGTTCTTCAGTGGCAGTCTTTCTGGCAATCTATAACATTTTATTAAAACTATCCCAATTTTTCTTCGATATATATTTTAGAAAAACAATCGCAAAGAATGTTTATTGGAGAAACATATTGTTATCGTCAATCGTTACCTTTTTTTTTCAGATAAAAGTAGAAATTTCATTGTAACTCTGCATATTTTAACTTTCCAAAACATCAGCAATATTAATACACACAATTTTGATCCAAATATACTCTCAACTTTTATTTTCAGAAACTTTTCAACGTTTCGGCCCTCAGGCCATTTTCAAGGAAAACCTATAAAAATTTATATTTATATTAATTACATTGTTTCCTTAACAACATACTGATATTTTTGGCTATACCTTAAATATCTTTAAAATAAATTAAATATCAAAATAATATCATAACAGTTTCAAATAATGTTTTTAAATTGATTACTTACTTACATAACTTTTTATATTTTAAATCTAAAACTTTTTTACATAATAATCTTCTCTTTTTTCCACTTACAAACAACATTTATAACAGAACCTACCTTCAACAGGTTAGGACTCTGTTATCACCTTATCATTAAAAATATATTTTTTTACATTTAATACAATTTAATTAACATTCAATTTTAATTTATTTGCTTATAACTTATCACTTCTTAAATCCATGTCATAAACGATCATAAAAATACGGAAAAATTTATTTTACGTCAAATTTTATATTTTATCAATACTTATAAGTACTAACAATGAGAGATAGTTAATTGTATATCAAATAAACAGAATAAATGGTACTTAAAACTTCGGCATGTGAGCCCTGTCGTTATTGCGATGAGGATAAGATCTAGCTACTATTAAAAATCACTTTATTGTACATTGATATGTTTATCATAATGAACGTTATTATTGTGGCAGAAATCAATAACCTAAAAATCGCCCTAGAAAAGACTAAACAAATGTGTTACCATGTATTTGTAGTATTTATAATTTATCAAAGTCTCATAAATTACTGCCCAAAATTTTCGTTTAAAGGCGACTATTCGACTCAGGTCGAATGTTAAAAACTTTAATCCCAATGCTAAATGAAGACCGAAGAAGCCAAACCCAAAGGAAACCACCGACACAGAGCTCACCAACTGTGAAGTTTCCGCTAGAGCGGTTTAGGATCACGATCCCACCCCCATCTACCCCTGGATTATTACAAGAATTGGCTTAATTTATACTAAATATAATTACTTTTTTATACGGTACTACACCTTATATTTCAGTCATCATAACCATATACGATCGGATGTGTAAGCTCGTATAAAATCCAGTCACATTTATTTATTGAAGAGAAATAATACAATGTACAACAATTAATGGCAATAAGTATTAGTGTTCTAGTATTCATTCATCGTATAAATAAGTACCGTTTAACAGGTTAGTACTAAGTAACTCATAATTAGTATTCTTGACTAGAAGGCCCACTAGGAATTATCTCTAATTAGTTTTTTACTTGTCATATTCGTGAAGCTATGATGAAAACCATATATTTTTTTTTAAATATGGTTAATTAATAAGTAACCGTTAAAATTATGATATCTCGTGTTGGGCTTGTTATGCAAGTCAGGATTATTAAGTATAAAATATTTTCATACATATACTATCTATATGATTCAGAACCACTGAAGGATTGTTTACACCAGCTTATTTTAAATCACTGAGTCTACTATCTACTTAAATGGAATTCCTTAAATACATTATGATTCTCTATTAAATAAATCAAACATTTGTATCATTTTTTGTCTTAACCCTTTTATTTTTCAAATTTATTTATTTTATATTTCAAACTGAAGAGTGAATTCAGTGAACTGGTCTTATGCACATGCCCATACCATGAGGTTTGGAACACTTTGTCAATCGATTCGTAGCCGCTTTTAACTTATAATAAAGGAAATGACCTGGGCAGAATAGTCTGTAAAAGTAACTTTAAATTAATGTGAGGAAGAAATTATAATTGAAGATGTCCTTGAGGATGGCTAAAATGGCCGAAACGTTGGACTAGTGAAAAATAAAAGTGTTGAGACAAAAAAGGATACAAATTTTTGATTTATTTAATAAATAATTACCTTGTCTCAAGAAATTGAAATAATATAATTAAATTATAATTCTCTTTCGGTTGAACCCCCAGTTACTCTTTTTCAAGATAGGTTCATATTCAAGACCTGCGGCGACAACACTAAATACAGATGGAAACGTAAACTTAATTATAACATCTTTAGAATTTATTTTTTAAAACAAAGTTCAATTTGTCGGTTCCCTTCCCTACATGTAATGCTAAAGTATTAAAATAAAATAAAACATAATAGAAAAAGTGTCTTCATTCCATATTATATTATACACAAATACAAAATACATTTATCTGACTTATATTTATGTAATCATACTATTTTCATTTAGTTTTTGTAAATAAAATATGTTCTTAAAAATGATCTATAACTTAAAGGTCATATTCTCAAATAAATATTTAATTTTTTTCTGTCAATATACTTTCATCTAAATATTTTTTGTTTTATTAATTTAAAATGGGATACCTTTTATTGAATTAAGATCAGAGAAGGCGAAAATGAATAAAACATTTTTATTTTTCGTATTTTATGGTTTCTTGAGTTAGTTATGAAAAATATTAATTTTACATTTTAAAAAAATACAAGAGTTTAACAAAAGATAAAAAAAGGCCGTCATGTAATCGGGAATGATCAGGTGGTATCAGCTTTTCTGGATCAAATCTGATGACCGATATCACCAAAGAATGGTGTCGTAATTGGAGGATTAAGATAAATTCCAACAAATCACCTTTACCCTTCGTCGTCGCCCTACAGTTCCATTTAATAAGGTTAATCTTACCCCTGTCGAACAGATTCGCTACCTTGGACTACATCTGGACAAACGATTAACCCGGAATCCTCACACAAGACTGAAAAGACAGGAAACTGCACGTCGATTTCGATTATTACAGTACTTACTTGACAAACGGTCTTTACTTCCAACTCATCACAAAAGACTGATCTACATGACTGTAATAAGACCAATCTGGACATAGGGAGTTGAGCTTTGGGGCTCTACTAAACCTTCGAATCCCTCTCGTATCCAACCCTTACAATCCAAAATTCTTTGTAAAATCCTCAATGCTCCTTACTTTGTCATAAATAAAATCATACATAAAGACCTTTATGTTCCCTATGTAACCGATCTAGCCCGAACCAGATATCACTCCTTTCATTATAAACTCCCTAACCACTCAAACCCCCTAGTTTCTAACCTTCCATCCTCTTCCATTACTGACAATCCTCCAAGGTGCCTAAAAAGATTATGCCCACGAGACCTGCTAATGTAGAATGTCATTAGAGTGCTATCAATGGATAGTTTCTCTACACGCCTGTAACACTCCATTTTAACTAAGGTCAAGTTAACTGAATGCATTATAAAATATACACTTGTAAATTTCAATAAAGATATTTTAAAAAATCAGATTAATTTGTTTTTCCTTTAGTTATTTATAAAATTCTGTAATATTTTGTATTTTTTTATTGTTTATTATTTATAACCATAATTGGTAACTTTTTTAAATAAATAAAACCGTACCTTTGGTTTAGAGAAAGAAATTTGACGTTTAAGCCGTTTTATACTATTTCAATACAGATAAGACCTATCTGATGTTAAAGAGCATTTAATTTCTCCTTAATTGAGTTTAATAAAAATCGTTAGAGTCGTTTCGAAGAAAATAAAAAATCAATTCTATAACATGTCAGTCGATTTTAGCGAAAATGTTTCTGTCACATTCCAAGCATGTCCCGGCCTTAAATTTGGAATTTTAGCTTCTTTGTTCCTTAGCAAGGCTGTTTACAGACACACCCATACAGACCATTTTGCATGAACAGATTTTTTGATTTAAGGGACCTCAAAACATGTTTATCCTTCGAAAACTGTAATTCAAAATTATCCACGATCACAAAACTTATCCTTACTGTATATTACATATATAGGTAAATAAAATAAAAATATTATACTTTGAAAAAATGTTATCAAATAACCATTCTCTCCAGTAGACTAAGGAATTTGGAATTTTATATTTTCAGATAAATATAGCTCCTACCATACCACAGGGACTCGAATAGTTCTAAAATTAATTTTCTTCCTCAGTATAAGCTAGCTGGAGCAAAGGCAATATGACCTGCAAGCCCATAAATAGCCCGAATAGTTTTAGTTCGATAGTTCGCGACCTGGAATCATAAATAGCGGATATTGGTTGCGATAAATCAAATTTTATTTAGTTATTACCAGAAATATGTATTTTTAAATAAAAATATTGGATTTATGTGGGATAGGTCAAAATTATTAACCCACTTGGATATTCCTCCACAAATTCCATTTTATTTATACTAGGGGTTATTTTAGTTTTAGGTATGGTGTCTAATTAATAACCAAAGATCAAAACAGGATTTTGAATCAGTGGAAAGAGGGAAGACCTAATTCATTAGATAATAACATAGGTAATTAAAATATATACAGAAAATTTTAGAGAAAGAATTAACGTTTGGATCATTTACTGTTTTTAATAATGAAAACGCAATAAAATGTATTGATTCTTGCAATTTTTAAGATTAAAAAAACTTTTCAATTAACATTGAAAGCCGTGATATATAAGTTGTTATAACGTTTATATGTGTGTCTTCTTTTATTCAATAATGGAAAGGAGGATAAAATATCCTTCATTTACTAGGCAGGGGTGATATTTTAAATTCATGAAAAAATTGAGTGAAACAATATTGACAGAAGAAAAAAATTAACACAAAAATGTTTAATTATTGTTTCTAAAAATTCGTTTTTGGACTGACCAAAAATACTTATTAAGATATATTTTAAGAAATATATTATGAAGAATATTTAATCTTATTATTGAAATTCTCTTTCAGGATCAATTCAAACTCAAATATTCATATTTTTTTTTACTGAATCCTTTCATGATAAATCATATATTAAGACAAATATTTTGAATTATTAAACTTATCTTTTTGTATACATAAAAGCACTATTCTAAAATAGAAATTAAAAATGATCCGTTTAAGTTAAAATTTCTTTAAACAATATTTAATTGATTGATTAATTGGTAATAAATCAGATATTTTAGTTTTAAACATATTTGTATTGTTTCATATATTATTTTTATACTATCCTTGTTTCAGATCTTGAATTGGATTCTGGTTCCAGAATCTTCCCTTACTCAGAATTTAAGGTGTGTTGATCAAAATCATTACATACATTCCTTAATGATTTATTCTCTTTTTTTTAATGTACATAATCACTAAATGCTTCAGTAATTGTAATTTTATCGTAGAGTGTATCATGAGATGGATTTGTTGGAAGTACCATAAATTTGTTATGATTATATAAGAAACAGATAATAAAATTGCATTTATTCTCGTTTAAATTATTTGCTAAATAGCTCTTAGAAGTAGACATTACTAATAGACTTTTGTCTGTGTGGCATTGAAGGATAATGTTATAAAAATTCCAATACCCTGTGTATTATGTATGAATTTATTAATCTTATTATCTTTTTCAGAAGGGTAGGAAAAAAAATTAACAATAACTGTTGTAATCCCTCCTCGGTCTCTTTTATCCTCCGGTTCTACCACTACTTATGTAAAACCCGCCATCGGACCTAGCCTACTTACCTTAAAATATTACCATGGCATCAAAAAGACGTTTATTTTGTTACATATTACATTGTTTATATACCTATATACTTTTTTGTGAATAATAAAAGAAGGATAAGAAAAATGCAATAATTAAGGATCGCAATTTTTATGACGGAATTCCGGATAACACTGAGAATTTATTACAAGTAAATATAATTTAAATTTTTTTAAATAATAATTTTATAATGGAAATTGCTCTTAACTCAAGTATTACTTAAATAACGTTTCACTTTATAAATCGATTATAAGACATTTAAGTGTTAAATGAATCCTTCACTAACCATTGTAAATGGTGTTCAACTTATTGCTTGAATATTTCTATTATATTGACTGAAGAGACTCTAATAAGGTAAGGTAGTGGGTGGTATACTCTACAATATACCAGTTAAGAAAAACCATCAGGTGTCGCATTTATAAGGCTGGGAAGATTCCAATAGATTGTCTGACTAGCATTCAAAGTATCCCATGAGAATCCGCTACCAGCATTTTACATTTTCTTAGCAATGCCACATTCTATGTTTCAGCTGATTGCACTAGCAGAATGTTTAAATCAATAGCCATATTCTGTTAATTTATGAAGTAAATTAACAAAATACGGCTATTCTGGACTAACTATATATATA
>NW_027114872.1:9004-32269 GCF_000696795.3 Halyomorpha halys
TTCACCCATCAAAAAATAATTTATTTTCCTACCCGAATAATGTTTTTACAAATCATGTTGCCGCAGAATATAAATGGCAACTGAAATCGGTTCTCAAAATAAAACAAGTACTTCTCAAAAAAATCGGGTAACATACATAGTTCAAGAGCCTCGAAGTATAATTAGTTTGCCTATTCATCCTATGTTTTTCTTATGGGAGAAACTGCTGCAAACAAATATATTCGGTTTATATACACTATCAAAGATTTTCTGTTATTTAAATTAAAGCATTACGATTTTTTTTATTGTAATAGAAATCAGTTACTTTGAAATTATTTACTGATTAAATTTCAAATTAAACATTAAACAAATTTGTGCCCATTTTCTTTCTTTCTTTATTCTACATCTCATGAATAATATTTGTCATAAAATGCTTTAAATTTTCGAAGAATGCTACTATTCGACCTGAGATGTCGGAAAAGCTAAAACTTATCTTTAGTAGAGTTCTAAGAAAGCTTACCCGAAATAAGCCATTGACATATAACACACCATCTTTAAAGTTAATTCTAGAGCAAGCGCCTTCAGATCTCAATCACGTGATTTGCTTCTAGTTTACTCCAAGCGAAAGCGTAATTTATATAAAATGCAAACCAATTTTTGGAAGTTTAATGATACTGATATTTTAGATCTATATACTCACAATCAATTGTCTTATAAAAATCATATCGTAACATGGGACTCAAACAAAAAAAAAGGGCGAAGTGTGGGATAAAGCGCCTCAAGAGTTGTGCCACTGAACTCCGAATTACCTCGTTCCTTTCTTTACATTACATGTACTAAAAATAACAATTTATTTTATTTGTCGCATAAAATGATTCCAGTAACATTATTTCATTAGTGTGCAATGAGGAGAATTCGCTTAGCTAAATTACATTTAGATTTGTTTAATTCAATTATTATTTGATATTTGTTATGCATTCATTGAAAAATGATTCTCTTACAGTAAAAAGTAAAGTAACCTTATCAGAGTAGAGTGACGGCCGACAGGTGTAAAGATGGCCCAGCTCGACGTAATCGATAGAAGGATCCCTTCAGTTGTAGCTGTAAAGGTTGCTGCTATTTATACGGCTGTGGTTAGTGTGGTACCTGACGTATCCACCATTAATACGTCGATACCATCCTGTACTCGCTTCGTAGAAGGTCACGTTGGTGTCCTAGTGACCTTAGGAGGGTATGTTAGCTGTTAATATTGTTTTCGATCCATCACAGTTTCACATCCTTTTGTCATATCACATAATCCAAGGATTTACCTGTACAATAGTCCCATTCCATGTATCATACTATGCTATCTTGAAATATCATTGCTAATGGAAAAATTCAGAAGTCGGTTGCTCGGTGGTATTAACTAGCGAATTTATTTCTAAAATTCAAAGTTAATTAATAAATTATGTCCCTATTAGAGTAAAGGCTCATAAACCCTGAATCATTTTTAGCAGAGATGATCCCGAAACCCACCAAGCGCAGTCCATATTTCTTTACAGTTGGCAGTTGATTGTCTTTTGCATAGGTGTGCTATAGTGATACTATCATATCTTGATAGTAATAGAGGTATGAGCTTGTAATACTTCTTAAAAATAGTTTCCATTAGAAAGAAAATTGTATAAATAAGGATTTATAATACATAGGGAAATATATATATTTATATATATATTCTTAAATGGAGTAATGAAGCCCATCGGCCAACTTGGGGTAACACACAGGAAGAGATTAGACGTGATGATCGATGTCAACTGCCATCCGAGGGGCCCGTTGACGATCTGCTTTGAGAAAAGAAGTTCTTGTTAGAACCCGAAAAACCATAACTCGAATATCTAGACCGATTCGCCACAGTCCTTTAACCTGAGAAGATGGGAAGGACACTGCCAAATCGGTCCCAGGGACTGGTTCTAGAGCCATAATAGAGGGTTACCATCTCAATGCTGTTTGTTCCCTTGTAAGCAATAATGTCTGTAAAAAGATCACATCGTTAGTCATTTTATATTGAAAAATAATTTCAATTCTCAGGAATAACACTTATTGAAGAATGGTGTCAAAACTGGAGAATCAAAATAAATCCTTACAAATCCCATCAGATCACCTTTACTCTTCGTCGTAAACCTCTACCCTTCTGTCCTACAGTATCCTTTCTAAATACTCCACTAGCGCCTGTTGAACAGACTCTATATTTAGGACTCCATCTTGACAAGAGACTTACTTGGAATCCACACACAAGACTGAAACGACAAGAAACTGCTCGTAGATTCCGATTGCTACAAAATTTACTTGACAAACGCTCTAAACTTCCCATTCACTACAAAAAATTAGTATTCACTACGATAATCAGTCCAATTTGGACATATGGAAATGAGCTCTGGGGCTGCACCAAACCACCAATTTCCTCCCGCATCCAAACCTTACAATCCAAAATCCTTGATGCTCCTTATTACATCACAAATAAACTCATTCACAAAGACCTTAACACCCCATTCGTTGCAGAATTGGCCCAAAACAGATATGCGTCTTTTCATTCCAAACTCCTTAACCATCCTAACCAATAAATTCTTAATCTTTCATCCTTAGGAGTCCCTGATAATCCTCCGAGACGTCTGAAAAGAAATTGGCCACGAGACCTTCTAATTTAAATTAATGTTTAAAGTACCATCAATGGGTGGTTCCTTCCTAAGATTTTCAAGTGTATATGAAACATAAAATAAATAAATAAAAATAAAAACATTCTCAGGAAATTGATGAATTGTTCAATTATAAGTAGGGGTTTTCCCCTCCAGAATCTACAACTAAGGTTTTCTTTTGTACTGCAGTCAACTATATTTATAAGATATTTATTTTTTGTAGATATTGTTGGTCACCATTCGACACATACCGAAACCCGTTTCGATCGATCTGAGATTAGTTTTTACCTAGATCAAATAATATTTCAAATGTAAAGTAAATATTAATAGCTACTGATTGAAAAATAAAATAAAACAAGTACTTCTCAAAAAAATCGGGTAACTAATATATTTATTGCAATTTTCTATCCCGTAAATATTAAACAATAATTAAATTTGTTGTTATTCATTTCAAACCATCTGCAGAATTTCTTTGACGTGGAACAAAACCAAATATTTAAATGGTTTCAAATTATAATTGTATGACAGATATTCATCGTTTTGTTTAACCACGAAACTACAAATATATATGAAATTCCTTGAATTACACAATTCTAAGAACCTTATTCGTACAAATACTTTTAATTTTCAATGTATTCAACTAAATATTGAAATGGACTCTCTTGTACTTAGCATCATAATATCACAAAGAAGTTTCATTGCTGACTATCTAAACGACATAATATTCTTATTTTCAAAAAAATAAATGAAATTTGGTCCGGGTGCGGTCCAATTAAACTCAAATAGTAAATTGAATAGGTGTACTATTTTTATTTGAGCCAACCACCAGACAAAGTGCAATTTTTTATTTTTGTTGATCGCTTGGAATCGATAGGAATATTTTTACAAAATAATGTAGTTTAAACCCAAATCATACAGAATTAACTGATCTCTGATTATTTAAAAATTTAAATAAAAATACTTTTAATTATTAAGAATGAACCGACGCAGTCCTCGATTTTTTTAAATCAATAATTTGACTTGAGAAGGTGTTATTAATTAGTATGAATTGGTTATAATAACTTAGAAATACAAAATACGTTTTCAATTAATTGTTTATTAAATTTCTAGAAAATATTGCCTCATTATTTCTACAGAACTAGTT
Source organism: Halyomorpha halys (assembly GCF_000696795.3). NCBI lineage: Eukaryota > Metazoa > Arthropoda > Insecta > Hemiptera > Pentatomidae > Halyomorpha > Halyomorpha halys. Next base: position 12,797 of record NW_027114872.1, read on the forward strand.
TCTTAGGCTTTAGTTCTATAAATTATAATTATATATCTGAAATAGCTAACTTTTTATCAGACCTTTTATTTTTTTCCTTTATAATAAAGTGCTTTGATGTATCATTTAAATTTATATAACTGTGATAACAACTTAATGTGAATAAATACCGTCATAGGACCCTAGTACGTGACCTTTGGCACATCACTCTGCCATTTTATCAACTAGAGTAAAAAAGAAAACAAGGCAGGGTAAGACAATCAAGATTAAAAGCGTGAATGATTAATAGTTATCATAAAAATAATCACCACTAATGAAAATATTTCATTAGGTTCAGAGAATAAAAAAGTTTAATTCATAATATTTTAATTCACCCATCAAAAAATAATTTATTTTCCTACCCGAATAATGTTTTTACAAATCATGTTGCCGCAGAATATAAATGGCAACTGAAATCGGTTCTCTCTCGAAGAAAAATACCTTCATATATAAGACACAGAAAACCTGATTTTATCAGGTTTTCATAGTCCAAGACGAGTTATATATATATATATATATATATATATCTTGCAAAAATCCAAAATATCTAGGTTCTGATTTCATAAGGGTCTCATAATATAGATAAGATAGTATTTTAACAACTTGAAGAAGAAAAGTACTAAAAGTATTTTGATTAAAACTACCTTCGTCTCATCTTGCCAATTAACGCTTCCTCATAAATCTCAGAACCGCTCCAATCAAAGCGGAAGCTGTTCCAGAATCAATTTATTGGCTGCTAGGTGACAGATATATAAGGCCATGGCTGAGGCAGTCAGCTGGTATCGATTCACTCACTGGGTCACTTTCTTCGGTTCATTAACTCTAACCTGTCGGCTGTACGATGAAAAAATATATTTTATTAGTATTTAACCTAGTAACCAAGATTATAAAAAAATATATTCAGTGAACAATGAGGATAGTATTACTACCATACTTTTTTCTTAATTAAAACAATACTAATTATGCAATATATTGACAAATCTCTTACTTTCTAACGGAAAACAGGCTACATTTTTCCATATAGTATAATAATTGGACATAAGACTATATAACACAACTTTAGAAAATGTTGTTAAATGGGCATACATAATTTAGACTTTTTTTTTTAATATTACCGATCATTTCTGAAAGATTATCTTGATTTGGCTAACCTATTCTAATTATGGTTGGGGGTCAAGTTCTCATTTATTGGGATCACTAAAGAAATAAAAGTCGACCCCATCGCCGGATTCGAGCCGGAGCCGCTACAGTCACGTGGCAGGTAAATTTTACGCTCTAACTCCCTCAGCTATAAGCAAACCTTCATATTGCTTCTTCAGCCTCCAACACCCATTGGCCTAAGACCCTCCTCTACAAGCTGCGGCTAACCAAGTCTAGACCTCATTCATCATCATTTCAGGGAGCCTACCACGTTATTTGTCCAGCCATCTTGTTCTGCAATAACACCTTGTTCTTCATACAAGTTCTTTAGCTCCTAATATACTTTTATCCGCCAAACATTTCGTTCTTTAGTTGTAGATAGGATTTTTCTTTCCCTACATTTAACAACCTTTCTTTACGGGGTATCAGTACTAGGATAGGGTACATAATTACAGGACCATCTGGTAAATTTTTATTTTTATAGCTATTATCGTATGTCTGATTTTAAGAATTTTCATCAGAGACTAATGGCACCTATTATCAGATGTTATTATTGGCTTAATTTCTTCTATAAAATTATGATCCTGAATGATAAAATAAATGTGCCAAAACATATAACTTTGGTACTCTACCAATTTCTCCCTCCACATACTCTCACTTTGGTAGTTATCATATATTTAGTTTTTTTTTAATTTGAAACTATTCCTGTCTTTCTTGCAGCTTCGTCGCACTCCTCGAATGATCCAATAATTGCATTGGCTTTCTGTAATCACCACATCATACACAAACACTAGTGTTGTCATTCTGTGGATATACATCACCTAGCCCTCGTTTGGATCGCTGTCATGAGTACTCCCCGTGTCATATTAAAAAGAGACACCCAGTAGAACATCTTTATGAAAGACGAATTGTTTCTGAAGCTCGCCTTAGTTTTTCACATAATTCTGGAATATCATTTATAAGTGATTTTATAAAAAGTAAAAAAAAAAAAACTTGCAAAAAGATATATTAAGGCTTCCTTTCTCCCATCATTTCTTCTTATTTATTTATTTTTAAATCCTTCTTCACTTCTTGGATCCATCTTGTCAAATTTTTCTTTCAAGGTTGCTTGAATGGCCTAGTTGTTATTATCCGTCTGATGCATATACCCGAAAAATATCAATTTGATTTTTCATATTGCATTTGTTATATTTTATTTGCTCCAATATATTTAATTTTGGTAAATTTCATTCCATATTGCATCTCGTTCCATTAGTTTATAAAATATTCACGATCTCATTTTAAGAAATTTTAATTGTATAATTTAAGCTAATTATTTTGTATTTAAAGCTTAAGTATAAGTTAGTTATAAATAATAGTGCTTTGGCGCTATTTTTGTCTTCCACTCTCCTTTCTACATAGAGATAATTTGCATACAGCTAAATATATACTAACATTCTTGCAACTGAAAAGTATATCTGAGGGTTTAATCTCTTTTGCCAACAGTATCTTTAAGTATATAAGTCAATAAAATTATATTCTATCTCAAGAAAAATACAAATGTGACATTACTATTAACTAGGCTATTATCTAGTTGTATCTTATTCTTGTCGTGAAAGCCTTCGAACTATCGAATAAGATATCGTCCAATTACTACTCCCATTCAACCTTCTCATAATATTTTAGAAAAGGAAGAAAAATTGGGTTAATTATTATCCTGTCAATATATTTTTAATCAAAGGAAATATGGGTTTAGAAATATTGATAGTATTGTATATGATTCAAATTGCGATCATCACGATAACTAGGTTATTATTTTACAATTTCACTAATGGTTATTATTCAATTATTTTTATTTATTTTCTTCATCTATTAATTTGTTCTTTTCCTTCTCCACTTTCCTTCCACGTTTCGAGTGTATTTTTAGAATTACATTAAGATGATTAGTGATGGTATTTATTTTATTTTTTACTTACTTCTGTTTTTGCTTAAATAAAAATGGTTCATGCCTTAATGAAAGATACCTGTGTGGTGCTGAACCCGAAATGAATATTTAAAAAATTCACTACTGCTACTACTAATGTTTACAGTTATTTACGAAATCGGTGTATTCCGAAAGGATTATTTAAATCTTATTGCCAAAAATCTGAATGTTAGTAAAGGGGAAAAAAATAGAACAGTTTTTCTTTACAGCTAGACTATCACGATAGTGAATAATGCAAATTTTAATATTAATTTCATTATTTTAGAATTGGTTATTATATAGATATGTTGACATCTGTTATATCCATATCGGTCAGTTGAGAAATATCATAAGTCCCTTAAGTCCAATGAATTTTTGCAGTTTTGCAATTAGTGAAAGTTATGATTTAGTTTATAAACCACTTAAGTCAATGACTCCGGGGATTTCCAAACTCACTGATCGCTGAGACCCGGTCCACAACTCGGAATTCCGGTTCAAAAATTGTTGATGTTGATGTTGAAGAAGTGAGTTTTGGGGATTCTCAACATTTTCTTTTTCCCTTTTTGAAATCTTCAACATCTATACGTATAAATTGTTATATGGGTTGTAAAGGGATGAACAATCCAAACTGGGTACTACAAGAAAACCATATCCTAAAAAATAAAATTCGGATACAAATTATAATTTTTTCAAAAATTAAAATTAAAATTATAATTTAAAATAAAAATTCGATTGATTTTTTAAGTCAATTCGATTTAGTCAGGAAATTATAGATAAAATGACGTAGTGAGTCAAATTTTGATTTTCAGTGTTATTTACATATTTATTGCTAATTATTATTTTATTTATTTCCATAAAATTGATTGATTTGAAAAACCCATAAGTCATGCAAATTTAAATGCCATAATGACTTTAATTGTCTTATATTAATTGGTATTATTGATTATAATAATTGATTTAGAATCGATTAATGTTCAATTGTAAATAGTTTTAGCTTGAACCATTACGTTTGTTTATTGTTTTCAGAGATTTTAGTCTCTCTGACGTATAGGGTGACTTAGATTACTTAGATAGACTAAACAATAAATGGGTATAATAATTTTTAGAGTTATAAAAGTTGATTATTTCTGGCACAATTAACTATAAGACCCATTATTACATTTATTTTCTAATAGCATTTTGATTTTACTTTAACTACTTATACTACTAGTATGTACTATTCAGTTTATTGTATATACAATATCAAGTAAAATAACCTGTTATTTAACAGCCATTAAATTGGAACTGTTCCAGTCGAAGAAGAATCGTTCCGTTAAGAATAATCGGCATTCCCCGCCATTATCCGGTTGGCCTGGCATCAACATTCCTTCCCTTCTTTGCCCTCAGATGTCTTCCTTTATAATATCTAGAACCGATTATTTTTCCCCCCTCCCTTTATTGTGATAAGAAAGGTCAATCGTACCTTCTTACAAATTTTGCTTAATGGTTGTTATAGGCCTATCAAAATCCAGAAATTGCTTGCATTATTGACTTTCCAATACCTCAAAAAGAGTAAATCATATATTACATATAATCAATTTCTCATTAGATCTTATTGATTAAATTTATATAGTATTCGTTCTCCAAAGATATATATTAACATAGAATCTTATGTCAAGGTTCCTAAATCATAATTCAGGATTACTGGATTCCATTGGATGCACTGACACCTCCGAAAAAGGAAAATTACTTGGTTCTTTCATATTTTCTAGCAAGTAGACGCTGTGTAGTAATTCAAATGATTTTTTTTTTAAATGTACATAGAACTTAAAAGACAATTTTATTTCCTTAAAAGCAATATAAATTTTAAAAAATAAGTGATATTGATCGAAGACTTTGCCAAATAGAAAAGTTATATAACTTCCGTTCAGGACTCCCTGCTACAAGAAATATAAACTAAAATCACTAGAATCCAAGAATAAATGCAGATAGAGTTACCATTTTACTTATAAGATGGATTAATTTAATTTTTGTCACCTTAATTTATACTCAAAATAATTTATATCATCAAAACTACTTCAGACATAAATATTTTGTATCTTAAATACAAAATACTTCTAATAGTTTGTATTTGAAACACTGCTCCTGTAATAAATTAAATACTTTGTTAGTAAATTACAATTCGTTTAAAAAACATAAAATACTTCATATGTTAAATAATAATTAAATAAAAACATTTTTTCATATGTTTTCTCCTAATCGATTTGGTATAAAGATAATCTAGGAACTGCTACATTTAATAAGAATGATCTATTATGTTTTGTCTCTTAAATATGGTCACTAATTCCACTTTAACTTTTAACCAATATTTTTTAAAATACTTTATCCCTTATTGCTTTTTGCAATAAATTTGCTTTCAAATCACTGGAAGAGAACTGCTGGATAATTAAGGGAGATGGAGCTGTCCATTAGACACTGACTGAAACAAATGTTTGAGGCTGGACAAAGCATTAATAGTTCTGGACCTTCCTCTTCAGTTCTGATTAGTTCTCAGTATGTTAGCTGACAGTTTTGAAATATGGGCCTCGTTTCTGTCTTTATTGTCCTACCTGACTTCAGCTAATTAATATTTGCTGAGAAAAGTAAACGTTGAACATTAACGGAGTTAATTATTTATTAATTAATAAAATAAATAAATAAACATCATAGTTATAGCTATCGTGGCTTAGTTGAATATTCACGCATCCCACATCTTCTAATTTGCCTTAAATAAATATTTTTAGGAAGAGCCAAAAACTTTTTTTTTCAAATAATTTATTTAATGGCTATATTCTATATAAAATATAAATATAAATAGGTAAAAAAAAAAGTAAAATAAAATCTTTAACAACATTGAGATACGTGTGACAACGTTTACAATCAGTCAAGGGAACAGCTAGTTTAGCTCGAAAAAATCAAAATTTAAAACATTTAGTGTTTAAATATTCAAACTAAGTCAACGACATTAATCCAATATATTGACCTCTTTACATTAACAATTCAATAAGATGGGTCTAAAGGAAAGCATAGAATACTTGTATTTTCTCTCATTATAAGTTCAGTTATCAGATAATTCTACTAAAACGGAAGCTGCGTGCGTAATTATTAAAAAAAAATTTTGATTGATTGCATTTAAAAGTATGATATAGACAAAATCAATCCAAGTAGTTGTTATACTTCTATTCCACATATATTGCAATACAATAGTAATACAAAATAAGCTTAAAAAAAAACACATATACTTATTTCTTAAACATGTGTTTTTTTTTTCATCATGTAAATTTAAAATGTGTTCTTCCATTGGCTAATATTAATTCATGAAAGAAAAATAATAAGAATGCAATTTTACCAATAGAAAAATTCCAATATTATACTACGAGTATATTCTATACTTTTTAAAAAATATTTTAGCTCTTATACATTTGCTTCCAAATCACAGGAAGGAACGGGAGTTCCTTCAATGGAGAACCAGAGGAAGTACTAAATTGTTAATTTAAATACATTTAATTACATGAGACCTAAAAAATATAGTGGCACCACACTTCTAAAATCTTCATTACTGTATTTAATTCGTCGATCCATTTATCGTACTCACAAAACATCATCACTACAAAAAGCTCTTACGCCTGTGCTGTCATTCCAAATTGAGAGTTGGCTTTAGGTACTTTCCTAATAATATTCAGAATATTACTGTGCATTTTTTGTCATATATAAACTCTTTATACATTTTATCATTTCAGTAATTATTAACTTTAGCCATTCAGATTTGAATTTTTTTTTTATAATTATTTATCATAAATTCATAACTGAGTACATTTCATTCTTCATAAATTCGTAATTAGCCTTCTGTGGGGCAGAAAATTACTGCAGTTAAGCATCCATCTCAATCGCTTCACTGGTATTGAAAGTTGGTAGAGGCTGAGCACTAAAAATTAAATTAAAAAAAAAATTATTTCTTTGTTTAGGGATTAATGTAATACTAATAAAATATTTGAATCGCTCTAGATATCTGAATAGGACTTAAATTTTGATATTTTCGAAATCGTTCAATCTTTTTCTCTTTCAATTTTAATCTTTCGGCCATTATCCGGAAGTGAATTTTGTAGCCGTATATTTTTCATGCTGCACGCCACAACCATTTTAAATTTACGTGCCACCAGGATTAACCTCCTGAATGTGGATACCTCCACCAGCTCTTTGTTAATTATTTTTCTATTTTTTACGAAAAACAAAAATATTCCAAAGTTTTCTCACTAATGATGAGGTATCTCACTAATTTATCTTAGAAATTAATTACTTTTATTATGTTGCTTCAACCATTATTTCAGTTTCCGGTAGCTTTAATCCATTGAATTATTTAATTAATTCATTAATTATAAATACTAGTAAGTAATAATTTGATTAAAGAAACTTTTAGTAATTCTGCAAAGATGAAAAATTCGTACATTATTGATTTTTCAGTGAAAATAAGACATTGATACTATGCAAAGATATTCCATGTTAAAATATGTATTAAGCAATATTGATATCCAGGAATTGACAAAATAATATATTGTTAATGTACATTGACATAAAGAAACTAATTAAATGACACTTAAAAAAATAATATTAAAATAGAGGATTGCTCCGAAACGTTGATTTATTCGCAATAAAGATTTAAACGAGAATATTAGTTAATAATAGAATGATTAAATTTTAGTTGTAAAAAAATAATAATCGTCAATTTTATTTTACTATAGTTCCTTTATCTTACACGTTTTCGGAGGATATTTTTAACATTAGTATCATGACAGTTTTGACATTGTTAAGAGAATAGATAATCACGTTTTAGAAATGCAACAGAACCCAAGATTATATTATACATAATATTACATTATAGTCTATAACATCTATTTAATCTTGTATTGATATTTTCTTTATTTAATTAATCATTTTATTATATTCAATTCCTATCCGATTTTTATAAACTCAAAATTAATTTTTTTCTTTAAGTTTTATTTACTTTATAAGCTTTGGAATAATATTTTTCAAAGCACTTTTACCCAAACTCAATATTGAAAGGACGAGAGTCTGCGTTCCAATGACAGCTTATCAATATCTTGTTATATTACTGCTTCAATGGTCTTTGCGGTCTAGTGTTCTGCTTGGTATTTATCTTATGCTCTCTTATATTACTATAGTCCAATTACTGAATTGGTCCATATAATTATTACAAATAAGTTAAATTAAAGCACTGCTGTGTATCAGTTACTACTTCAGGAAATCAAATTTCATCAAAAGTCAATATGTACTGTGCCTGAAGAATCCGACTTTCCAAATACCTAGTACTATAAGTAATGAAACATAATTTCTTCAAGTGAGAAATAGAGTTCAAGAGTTTCATTTGATAATTCCAATATATTATTTCCAACAATAAAACAAAAAACCTCAAGTAAGTAGTATACCGATCATGAAATAGAATTTCTGAAATAGGACTTCTTACTTATTCATTTATTAAAGATAGATTATTATAGTAATCTATGACAAGTAAAATATATTTTCTTTTTTTTTTTTAATTTTAAGTTACTATGAGAAAAAAAAAATTCTAGAAATTCGATTCAACGGTTTCATAATTATCGTATAAGATTAGATTATTATTGCAATACGTGGAAAAAAAAATGTATTTTTTAAAATGATCTCTCAAAGTATTTGTTGTCATACCCTATTTCTAAGGGAACAACAATTACGTTGTCTTAAGTAATTAAGTTGCGCTTAATTCACTTTAACTACTATACCACTCATTAATTAAAACATCAATTACAAAATTGAAGAGTCATGAGAAACAAAGAAGATTTTATGAAAATTAAAATTAATATTCAAAATTCGGAATATATTTGACTTGATTCTCTATAACATTTTGTCGGAAAATTGTACCATAACATCTATTTGTTTTCCCGCTGCTTTGAATTTATTCTGATTTTTTTATCTATTTAATAATACTGTATATAAAAGAAAATATAAAATATTTCAAATTTAAATATATTTGTCATTTTTTAGGAATTCCTAGCGTAACAAAAATGTTCCATGAGGTGATTTCGTTTATTTTTTAAATGATTGTTTTCAACTTTGATATTCTACAAAATTGTTTTTGTTTATGGAATATTATGCACTCTGTAATCAACTAGGAAAAATACCTAATTGTACACCGTAGTGGTTTTATACCACCAAATAATAAAATATGATAGATCTGAAATTCATAACTTTTTTTGTCTGTTAATAAATAGATAATTTAATTAGTATAAGTTTTATAGATACACGTGTCCCTGGTTTCACAAATTCAGCCGATGTGTTGACCTTCTAACCTAGAAGGTCCAATCTAAATTCAAAGATAGTACAGTCGATAAACCTGACAGAATCAGGGCGTTATAATTAATGTGTTGTCTGGGCCTAACTTGTATTTTATTAGAAAAGCAATAATGTTTCATTTAAACGTTTGAAAAACTTTTGTTCATTCATTTTACTAGACTTTATTGGTTTATTTTTATCATAATTTATTTGTAACATTATTTCTTTATTAACACTTGTTAACATTTATAAATATAATAAAAGTAAGCTGGTTTTAACATTTTAAAATAATATTTAAACATAATCCATTACATTATAATGTCCAACTAATTGTAATAATTTAAAGGTATATATATTTTTAACCTTTTTTCCAAATCGTTACTGTAGTACGCCATTGGTTTTGTTTTAATATAATTCATGAGCACCAAATCAAGTTTACATAACTTTATCAAAAATATAATTTATTTAGGTTTTTTTCAAGTTATAATTTACAAGAAGCTTTTTCTTTTTTTTTCCAAGCACGATTTATTTTGACAGTGAACAGATCAGCCCTAATTTTCTATTCCTGCAATCACGGAGAGCGCTACGGCAGTGCGGGTTTAACATACCGCCATTGCTGCAGGCGCGCGTCCTCATCAATTAATGGGACAGTTATTCTACCTCTTAATTTTTTTGTCAACCTTTGTTTTTCCTTTTCATAAATTTTATATACGATTCTATCATATTATACCTTTTTCAAATATATTTCAAATTATTATAATGAAATAAATCATCATTCATTTCATAATATTGACAATATTTTACTTATCTTCCTGATAATAATTTTATCACACCAGTTTTTTCATTACAATTTTTATCTGTAAAATTTACTATCAATAAAGTTTGATATTAGTTTTAATTATTTAAATAATATTTCAAGCACTTTAAGAGCCACTAATTATGCCAGTCATGGAAGTTTATACAAGAAAAAATTGATGAGGTCACTTTACTCTTCAACTTACGTAAAAGAAATTTTCTTCGACCTCAAAACGATGGAACTTTCTGGCAGTTGAGAATTGCAAATTAATTATTTCAGAGCTCCACTTTAAGTTTGAAGAGGGTGCATGTTGTTTGTAAGAACGGGGGTTCCTGGTATAAAAAAAACCTTTGTTCCTGAGCAAGATTTTTTAAAACAGTTTTCTATTTCTCTGTTAGAATTAATTCAAACTAATGTTTTTATTAAATCATGTTCCTATTGATAAAAACTAATATATGATAGATAAATATTTATGATATAGTTTTTCCTCTTCAGCCTACACCGAGTTACGTCAGGGATCTCATGAGTTTCTATCTGTCGAATAAATTTATTGAAATGTCTATATAGCGTGTTGTAAAACCGTTTATAAGTCATATGAATGTGGTCCGTTACAGTCGGAATGCTTAGGTCGGGGTGAATGGTCTCGTTTGAAACGTAGAGTGGTGTGTTCGTTGCCAGTCTTAAAAATAGTGTTTGAAATGTTTGTATTTTCTTAATCTGTGTCTTTTTAGCAGGTCCATAAATTTTTCTGGCAGTCCATACGGGTTTTAGTGAGTAATTGTATACGTCAAGTTTCTGTCTGAGCGATAATTTAGATCGTCTGTGTAGTAAAGAATATAAGTATCTCAGTTGGAAATTTAGCGTTTTGTCTTGACGTGTAGACCTCATGTCATCCTTCTTGTAACCAAGTCTTAAATAAGTTACAGTGTTTGTTTGTGGTATAGGGTGATTGTCAATGTAAACTGAAGTTTATATGCATAATATGTATCGTTGAGTAAATGTGACATGTTGTGACTTGTCGTGATTAATTTGAATTTTCCATCGTGTGCACCATGTCTGTATATTGTTTAGACCATGTTGTAGTGTTAGAGTGGCCTGTAAAGGGTCTGTGTTTCTTGATATGATAGCAGTGTCGTCTGTATACGTCGGTTAGTATGTTGTCGTTTGCTACTTAGTCGTTTGTGAATATAAGAAAAATTAAATGCTTGGAAGAACTGGTTTGAGTTTAAGAAGAAGGCCTTGGTGCCGTACCCTATAAACGCCTGAGTTACATCCAAAAATGCTCCAGAAGCGTATTGTTTTAGTTCAAAAGTAGAGGAAATGAAGTCCGTGACCCTGTGTAGTTTTTTTGTTGTGGAATGTAATGTACGAAATCCAGATCAGTAAGCGGGTAATATGTTTGGTCAGTTAGTATGTTTATAATTGAAAATTATTCAAATCAATAAAGATTGATTTGCTTGTCACAAAATATCAACGAAATGTTATATTGATCAAAAAGGAATAAAGCGAATGAGATGGACAATAAATTCCAGTTTCCAATCCAAAAATACTTGTCCCATCGGACAAAACGTGCTTTGAAAGGAAAAATGTGATTGGCTCAAAGGAGCCAATAAATAACGCCCCCTTCACACCGAAGGGTACAGACAGCTGCTACAGGTAGATTGCTACGGACAGGTGTACTCCAGTATTTTTAGACTTTAATTGAATGTCTCCTCAAATGCTACTGGGCGAATTACTTTTTTTTTAGAAGAGTATTTTTGTTGAGCTTTTCGGTTTTTATCTCGGTTCCCTCGATAATTGTTTGCTATTTTAAGTTTGATGGTAACAGTCTCGGAGATTGGCAGAAATATTATATTTTCAGTCGGCCAAAACAATTATGTTTTTAAAAGACAAATTTTTAATTTTTTTTTTAATCCTATAAATAAATAAAATTGATTAAATATTTGGGCACCCTTCACTGTAATTATATCTTAATTACTACTAAATACTTTTTTTTTTCAATATTAGATTTATTTATTGATAGATATTACAATCTGCCACACAGTTGTGGGCAATAGGTAATAGTGATGAACGATCTCATACATACTAAAATAAAAATAAAATAAAATAAAATAAAAAAATAATAATAAAAAAAACTCTCTTAAAATATATACAAACAAAAGAATAGGCAAGATGAACATAATCAAACTATCTGTATGAAAAATTAATAAATAAAATAACATAATGATAAAATAATATATACAATATTTACACTATCGACCTGAGTATTCCTGAGCCCACTCTATCCCCCACGTGTGAGGGGTATAGCAGAGCTCATGTACTAAATACTAATTCAATCCTTTAAAGGAGGGAGTTATAGAATTCAACCTTTTGTTTTTGGTAATTCTACAAAAATGTTAGAGAAGTGACCGACGCTCATACCAAAGTCAGATTTGTTTAATTGTAATTTTTGTAGAGGATTTATTTTCCTTCCAAAGTCCGCTGATTATATGAATATTCATAACTCCCCAAGGATTTCACAGAAATGAAACGTTAAGACAACTAGTTACCTGGATCTCATCTCTTATAATTCACACAAATGTCTTATAGATTTAATGCCTTTATAATGGCAAAAATAAAGAAAAACTCTTTTAACGTTTTATTTGGTATTTCCCACTTGAATTTTTTCACTTAGGTCAGGATTATGCCATTTCGTGTAGTTTATAACGACCTAAGCCGCTACAAGATTTCGTGTAATTAAGTGGACTCGTATTAAAATCACTACAATTTTCGTGATCCTCAAAATAAAAATCTTAAATTTTAGTTACATACGTGGTATATTATATTAAAATCGTATGTGCACTTGAATCATAGTTCTATTGTTTATTTAAACATATGTTCCAAACAATTATATTCGATTGAATATTTCATTTAATTATTTTATTTAGACAAAACTGCCTTTTTTTTGCATATGAAGGAATAGGAGCTCATACTATTAATTTTCACCTAAAATATTCTATCTTAACGTAATTTAAAAACAAAACGTTACGAAGAACAAATATTGATTAAAACTTGTGACCCTATAATGAATTATTAGTACTGTTCTGTGTTAGGACGTATTTTCGATTTATTATGAAGTTTCGAGTTCCCCTTACACACTTTAACTCCCATAGGATGATCAATTTTAAAATAACCTATCAATTAATCTATTTATTTCAGTAAAAAAATAAATTGTTCCTCAAATACTAAGACATTCATAGCAAGCACTGGATAACAGTGTCACTGTTAAAACGAATTATTGCACCGCCGGGAAATCAGGTTGTAATTTCTCACTAATTAGGGAGTCCTTCTTGTATTAGATTATTATCTTGGAAAGCCATTACACGATAATACTAAGTGCACTCGTGTTCATAGCAGCCAATCAAATTAATTTAATTAATATTAAATGAGGTCGATTTCTTTGTGGCTCATTAAAAATAAATATTGACACCATCTCTAAAAAGGATCATAATTTTTTAATTATATGTGATTCAGATATTCCAATGAGTTATTAAAACTTTATTATAGGAGAGATCCGATTTTAATTATAGATAAAAAAATGTCCACCAAGTACACGGTTTGGTATAGATCACTTACTATTTCTATTTTTCATTTTGTCCCCTTATTTGTAGTTTTTTTCTATTTCTTCCTCAATTTAGAGCTAAATCGGAGCGGTTTTCTGAATATAGATGTGTCAAGGAAAACAAAAAGGCACTTAAGTGGAAACAGAATTTTCCAAATTGTAAGCCACTTATTTTCTAAATATCTTTAAACTTCTTTTTTTTCATTATGAAAACTATCTATTTGAAATAAAAAATTCTCAATTTAAGTTAAACTCAATAAGAACAGAAAACGAAGCACGGACCGTGGAAATTTTAAATTATTCATAAAACATAAATTTTCTTTTTAGCTCGCAAACAAATAATATTGAAAATAAAATATGTTTTGTTAAAAAGGAAAACTCAACAGTGAACAGTGAATCACCAATATAAAAACTTTATTTTACTGACGTTGGTCATTAATCATTAGATATATTACATATATATATTCCTATTTGGAGAATGAAGTTTTACTCTGTGAACTACATATACACATATATAACCTAACATCGGTTATTACCAACCTAAAAAATACATGGATGAAGTACTTCATGATATGACATGTCTCTCTAATAAGGATATTCCAAGAGCCTCTTGATCCAGACGAGGTTATTACCTACTGCCAGAAGAAGTGAAGAGTAACGTCCCTCGGGGGAGGCTATGACGGAAAGCCCCGAGGGGGTAAAGTTCCCCCTCATATACCCCTTCAAACAAAAACTGTCTCACTGCCACCAACGGGTGAAGAGGCTGAACGAATTAATACTCTACAGGCTTATATTGTACTTCTTGGCTCTTCTGGAATAGTTTATCTTTGTCGTAAACGGTTTTAATCTTTCCCTCCGATCACTGTGGGTGACTTTCCTAAAGTCGATAAAGTATTCCAAAAATTATTAAAATAATTCAGTGTCAAGACATGAGTGCATATGAACTGTAAACATATTTTGTGTCAAGACATGAGTGCATATGAACGGTAAGCATATTTTGGTGGTTCTGATTGACAGGTTGGTATTTCAAAAGCGATAAATATATTTTTAGTCCAATCAACAGTACTTATCACAAAATATGAATCATTGATAATTTCTTTTCATATATACATTAAGTATATAAATATGTAAAATAGCAAACCGCCCAATTACCAATTACATATTTTTAAAAGTTAAAATCATTTTGTAGAAAAGGCAAACTTAGCATTTTTAATATATGTGTGGTACGATTTCCTTTCAGAAATTTATCTATTTTTTCAACTTTAAGCATAACACACAAAATACGCTCATGAAAATTATCATAGTTATACTATGATAAAAATGAATCATATTATTAGTTAGAAGTCACAGTTCGGGAAGTCATTTTCCATACCAAGATTAAATTGCTACACTTCAGAAAGATTAAAATAAGATATAATTTTTGAAGACTCGTATTTTTTTTTTAATTTCACCCTCTTTAAAGAGTAGGTTGCTTCAGCTTGAAATCAATTTCCAAAGTTCATTTACTGATATGCACATATTGACAACCGATATTTGATGTGGTCACAATTACCTATAAGAACAAATTCCATCGAGAATCGCATAGAGGCAGAATCTTTGGCCGAAGTACTTCCTTCAATAGGGACACACAGATCAAAGTTTTACGAAACATAAAATTCTCTTTTTAAATATAAGTTAGTACTTTAGAAACATCGATTAATTCTACATGAGAGACAGGTTCTATGCTACCTTCTCTTCAATTCACTAGTAAAATGTAGTGTTTTTTTAATCATATTTGTGTCTCTAAGAACTTTTCTACCCGTTGATCCAGTTTTATTTGATGGATATATGTCAACTCATAAAAAAAAGCACTAAAATAAGATGGGCGGAAAAAAGAAATAGTAATTTTGAGATAAGAAACAAGGTAGAAGTCATGACTAATGAAAAAAGAAAAAAAGTGTAAACTGACCATAAGAATCGAATATGAAAGTTTTTTTGTTCAAACAGACAATTATAGTCAGTAAGTTGCTCGATGTACGACATGTCACAATCTCACAATAGAAGTATCAGACTTTTTAAACAGACAATTATAGCAAGTAGGTTGGTCGATGTACGGATTGTCAAAATCCCACAAGAGGAGATTATAACAAAAAAAAAAGCTATTCTTCCCCGCCGGACCCACCCCGTTAAGACCACCGGGAAGCGACGGTCCTATATCAACTTTGGAAATATTAGCTCAAAACGGGAAGAGAAGACTTTAAGATAGTCAAATCGAGCAATATTTAAAAAGCGCCTGAAATTGAAAAACGGCATGAAATTGTTGACATATGTCCATAAAATAACTTCAATAAGTTCAACAATAGAACTGGTTAATGGGCAAAAAAGCTCGAAACGCTGTTCAAAGGAGAAGATAAAATAGAGAAGTAATAAAAATGGCTAATTATTTCTGAAAAGAAAATGACAATAAAATCCTCTCTGATCAAATACTTTGACTTTCTCCCATATTTTGAGCACTATTTAATGCTAATTATAATTTCTTTCTTTGACCATAAACATGATAAAAATCCATACATTTTACTTATGATTCAAGATACAGAATAGAATGTAGCCTGGAACCTGCAATATGGTAAAATCAGTCAAGTACTATCAAAATCCTTTTTAAATATTAAATAAAAACTTATTTTTTTAAAGTAAAGAGAGAGTCGAGTCTCATAAAACTTAGAGGTAAGTGTCCCTATTTGAAGGAGGTAAATCTACCAAGTTCCTTTTTTAATCTTAGTTGTAAATGTCAAAGGACAAGCTTCAAGTTTAATTTCTAGTTATACAGATATGTATATAACTTATTAAATAGAGAATACTTTTAAAGCTTTTTTTTAAATTCCGGCCCTTTCTAGATTTTTCAAATCCAAACCAGTGTTTCCTATTGAATCGTATGACATTTTCATTACAGCCGCGAAGTTGTTATTTTAGCCCCCACCCTCCTCGATTCTTCGACTTTTTGTATCATATCATTGATTAGCTGGAACCCCATCAGTTTCCCGGTTCTATTGTCTTGTGTTGGAAAACCTTCTACGTCTGTAATGGAGTGGGGGAAGGGTTGGTGGGCGTGGCCAATAAAAACTAGAATGGTTGTTGGAAGATTGACGAGGGAATACCCTCAGCGGTAATTAATATGGCGACCTTCGATTTTTCAATCAGTCTTCCTCAGCCAGGCAAAACTAGAATTAATCGGTCTTTTCCTTCCTTCGTTGATTTCAATTATGTTCTATCAGTGTCAGATGATATTTCAGGTATCGATTACTACTCGTAACTTTATCTCTTTGTATCGTAATGAACTTGATTTCTTTTATATTTTATTTATTGTTATTCATATCTAAATTAAAACCTAGCGAATGGCTGAGATAGTTTTCAAAATTATGACAAAATGTTCGAACTTACTATCAGTATGACTGCGCCTTACCATCTGAGGTACGGACGGCCTTTAATAAACTTTAAATTGTGTTATAACGAAACAGCAAAATAAAATCATGAACTCTTAGTTCATATTGCATGTATTATTTGCTTACATTTTTTTTCTCTTCTCCCCTCTCCCCAATTCTACATGAAATTCTAATGTGCTTATATAGTGACTCATTTTATTAATTTTTACGTTTATCGAAAGTACGGTCAAAATAAATATAGTCCTTTTCAATGTTGTTTTTGACAAGTTGACGAAAGTTGGGAATAATAGAGGTTGTGAGCGGAGTCAGCATTGAAATTACTTCTCGCAGCTTCTGCTTCTGGCACCTCCTCACCAATCACAACTTTTAAAAGTTGTTATTAACATTCCAAACGCGCGGTGCTATTTTAACCCTCTTTCCTACCAGTTTTTTATTGAGAAAATACTGAGATCGGCAAAAAAAGATGTAAATATTCAAATTGACGATAACGAAACTATCTGCATCGTTCATAATTAATCTAAGTCATTTAGATGTAAAAGATATTAAAGTAAATTGAACTTGCTTTTTTTAGTCTATATTCTTTTAATAGCTTTTTTTAACTACCATTTACTCATTCCGATCTAGCATTTATGTGAGATAGACCCCTATATGTTTTTTTAAAAACTCATATATTTTTTATTTTTTTTAGAGTGCTACTAATGGGTAGTTTCTCTACATGTCTATACCCATTATAATCTTACAGCTAATTTAATGGATGTATTTTCATGTAAATACAGTTTTAAATATCAATAAATAAATTTAAAAAAATTTTTTTTTACGTTACTCACTAAATGTGTACATATATAACTTTATATAAATCAAATTTACATAAAAGACTTATCTACGATGAATGTGGCTCGATGATATTATTAAGCTATAAGCTACTTAAGAAAAATACCAGCAGTGACAGAATTATTCTAAAAAATACAATTTTCAGCAATAATAGTAAGTACCTATATATTTTTTGAATATCTCATTTTTTTTTTCAACTACTAAAACTAACCCGTATAAAAATATTTAAATTGAAAAAAAATAATAGAAATATCTTTGACCAGGCGATGAACCCAGCCAAGACTTATCTATACATAGATTATATCTTCATCGGGAGATATGAAGGACAATGTTAGGAAAATACGCTTATATTCATTTCCAACAATCTGATTTTCTTCAGATCCTATAGAATGCGATGGTAATAACTTCATAAAATATGCGATCTTATTCCCACCTATCCACCGCCAGCTGCCAGGTCTCATGGGACCACTGGACACCAAGGACCATCAAGTGGTCCCGATGGTTTCCAGTCGATTTCTTTCTCCTCAAAATTTCTTCTTGGTTCCCGAGAGAAATATATGAGTACAAAGCGGTTGATATTTACAACTGTTCAACTTCAGATATGAACCCTTTGGGCTTCAAGTTGCAGATGCTTTAATGTCTGATTCACCTCCTAACTCTGGGAATTAAAACATTATTGATGTTTAATTCAATTAGAAGCGAGATAATCTATGATATATGTTACTTTAAAGATTCTTCCTTTGGTTTATGGACCTTATTTAAGCAAAAATCTTCAAAATCACTAAAATCTGAGGGAATTGAATACTCGCTACTCGAATAAGAAAATTGTCCAGTAACCTTCTTTATGCATATCATGGTGTGACTGGAGGGTCACTACAATCATATTCATTCACATAAAGAAAGAAGATTATAAGAAGGATCAATTAGTTACCCGACATCGGCGAAGCCAAGCTGAAGGTAATGTGATTATGGGTACAATTTTTAAGCAACCGATTTTTAAGTTAAAAGGTCAAGATTAGTCACTGAGATCTCAAGATTCTATTAAAACAATTTAGTCTCAAAATATTACAGATGAATCAGGCAATCTGTTGCTACAGACATTTTTGAGGGGAAAAGAACAACTGAATTTTATGTTCAATGAATTTGGCAATATTCCTTGAGTTTTTTTAAATAATTTGATCTAAAAATACAAACATATTTTTAATTATAACGTAAATAGTTATAATCAGAGAGCCTACTTTATTAAACTTAAGAAGTAACTCTCTTCGTCAACACTCCTGAAAAGTATATATAAAGGATTAACAGGATGCATTAAACAGTCTTAAAGTAATTCTTGGGCGTCTCGTTTTTTTTTAGTTTTAACCCCGGCCTAGCATAAGTTATA
>NW_027114872.1:32319-39608 GCF_000696795.3 Halyomorpha halys
TATATATAAGGAAACAATACTTTAAAGTTTTGAAGTATTGCGTTTAATATTAGGCACAAAAATTGAGAAATAATCAATAACAAACGCAGCAAAATACAAATTTGAAGAGTATGCAACAAGTAAACATAGTCGAAGTACAATCATCAAAACAGTAAAAATAGTTATGTAATCTATTGTGTTGGATAATAAAACAAAACTTCAAGAAAATAATCAGCCCTGAACTGATGGGTTGCCATCCCAGGGATGGAACGATACGTAGGGGGTGGATTTTGGTCGTCTGGCCTTATAGAAATCGGTTTTATGGGTCACATTGGAGGCTTCGATTGCTGATTTTATGGTTTGATGTCATCATCGGCTTTACTGTATTTGTACTTTTTATATTGTGTTATTGTAAGTATTATTATATTTATTCTTAATGAAGTATGATATGTTTTAATCATAATTCATGTTTGGCTTTTTCGTCTATTTTTTGTTATTTAAAATCCAAAAGTGGGCTATATTTGTCAATCAAAATTTTTCTACCGCATCTTTAATTTTTTTTTTTCATCAGAACTACTTTTGTCTCTATCTTTTTGTAACTTATTTACCCATGCTCAATTTCTCCCTTCTGCTATGACCGCTTTACATCATGTAATATAAATGAATACATTTATATTAGTAAGATTAATTCAGATTCATTTTAAGACTAAATCACAAATGAATTGTATACTGAAAAGAAATATAATACTTGAGAGGATAAGGATGGTATATATCAATTACTGTTGAATTCAAATTTTCTTTCTATAATATGTATCAGATTTTATATTTTTTATATGAATTATTACCTATTCCACATAAAATGATTCAGTTCCAAATAATGAAAATTTAATTTAAAGATCGCCACTTTAGCTAAAATAGTATTCATTTCAACAAACATATTGCTCATGATTATATCTTGATTCGCCAACGATGTATCCTAAAAAAGTGTCGTAAATTTTGTTTTTTTGCTCAATAAATCGTTTTGAATAAACCATACTATCATAATATTACACTATGTTTGTTATAAATCCACTTTAACATTTAAAACATAATAATATCATATCTTTCGATTTTGCAGCAGGTATGACTCTGTAGACAAGAAAACTCCCCAAGAAGGATGGCGGGCGGACATAGGCGGCAAGAGAGCATGTACGCCATGACCGGGCTGTACAGTGAGCCTGAGGGAGACTCAGAGCCCGGTACCAGCCAGGAGTCGAGGCTAGCCTCCGCCGACCAAAAGTGAGTAGCACAATATCGTAACAGCATCTGTTATGTTTCTTATTCTACTGTATACAATTTAATATTTTTTATTGCTATTTATAGTTATAGGTTCGTTAGAATTAGCTTAATGATGTTTATTATGAAATACTCTGCATATATTTTTAATGAGATATTTCAATGTTTAAATGTATGTGGGGTGTTTTTTACCTGCTGTACGGTGTACATCGTAGTTTTTTGGAGTGAAAAAAAGATAGACTGACGAAATTAATAGAGATTCCAGTCAACACAGCTTTCGAATTCAGCTCGGCTTAAGAGACAAAAATAATTCAAAAGCGGTAGATAACATGAATAGTAGCAATCTTAGAAAGCAGCAACACAAACATAGTTGAGGTTATTAATAAACATATAGGTTATAAACAGAAGTTTTACAGTTGTCTGGATCGGAAGATAGCAGAATATGTCGAAACAAAATTACTGTGGTAGTAACAATGACTGGCCTAAAACTTAAACTTACTACACAGAATTATATAAATAAATGGTAAACACGAAAAATCGTTTTTATTTTGTTTTTTTTTTTCAAATAAACTTCTGTGCAACTGTATATTTACATAAATAAGCGTCCCAAATCTTCCTTAACAGTGCTATAATACATTACTTTTTTTCGGACGGTGACAAGCACCGTTACAATTTTTAAATTATACAAGTTCTTTTAACTTTTCAAAGATAGGTTAGAATAAACACCTTACAAATTTTTGTTTATTAATGGACTAGAAAGAATAAGTTAAATTTTAAACAATTTGTTGACATTTTCGAATGTGTATGAAACATTGAACAAATATTATTAGTTTTAGTTTTTTTTTTTTTTTTTTTATGAAACAATACCGTTACTTTTTGTCAAAAATATTATAAAAATTATTAATTTCCCACAAAAATTTTTTTTTTCTAAGTCCATTTGTCGTTTTTAAATTGTTAAGAAATTATTGAACAAATAATGTTAGTAATAGTTTCTAGATTTTTTTTTTTATGAAATCATAGAGCGAATTCTGTCAAAACTATTAATATTTCATAAATAATACTATTTTTTAGTTTAGATAAAGTATACTTTTATCATTAGCAAATTGTTAATACGTTAAGACTTACATCACTGACAGGAAGAAGTTGTACTAACTTGAGAGTTGTAACGCAACATGATACAAAGATCAAAAATTAAATTATTGTATTAAATTATCCAAATTCTGTTCGATTTGGCATAGTTTTTCTTGTGTACCATTTGGAAGTGTTTTCCGGAATTTTTTTAACTCCTGATTGAGTGTCCCATTTTTGGGCAAATGTCTGTTTTATTTAATGCCAAAAAAAAATATATATATATATATATTTAGAAGTGTAGATTGTAAACTTATCGCAAGTGATTAGCTATATTCCGTCGAGGAGTTCCACTCTCTATCTCCAGAATAAATTTATTTGGGCCCACCCCCCCTCACAGAAGTGTAACCGTTTTATTTTAACAAAATAATAATCTAAGTTGGTTCTAGAATAGCGTATCGTGCATGATTATAAAAAATAAAAAAGTCTAATTCTAGAACGTTTTCCTTTTGTATTGTTAAAGTTTTGGCATCATATATTTTGACGACACTATGCTTTCCACAAAATTGTATTCCAAAGTTGCCTCTGTTTTGTTTTATTTACTTAAGCTCAGTGTCTTGCCCGTGTATTCCGTTTGGTTTTGCTGTAGCTGATTGCGACTCGACCTCATTTGAACAAAACTAGGTTAGATTGTTTCCTTTGTCTCTCCACAAGTTCAGATAACTAACAAAACAGCCTTGGAGAACTCACGACAAATAAGAATCGTTCGAGAGAAACAAAAAACGTCACTGTTGTTCTATTGTAAGATTCTTGCCCGTTTTTATGGATTAATCCGAGAGTTTAAAATTAAAATAGATAGTTAAGCACTGTAAGATAGTTTTGGTAGGATATGTACTTACAATATCTTCCAGAAATTCTGAATAAGATTGAATTACTACTGGTCAGAAAAAAAAACACATGGGATTAAACACGGAAAAAAAATCATTGTGCCAAAAAAAAAAATCGGACAATAAACTAAAGTAATTATCCGAAATCTACTGAGGAAGTTTCTGCTGAGTTGTTTCTTTGAGAAAATGGAATAGTATCAAATCTTGAAGAAAGTATGAATAGAGGGAGCAGAAGTATGTGCTGATTAAATCTGTAGGCATTCCAGAGAGTTTGGACTTGCTAAGGGTATTCTTCTCGTTCGTGCTGTATATATTATATTATTTGATAAAGGATAGTTGGTTACTTGAAAATTAAAAAAACATGATAAAACGACCGTGAGCGTATATTTGTAGATTATGAATCTTATAATGGGGAAGTATAATCAGTTCAATGGGGAAGTTATAACTGCATAACAATAAAGCCCTTTAATGTTCGTTAACATATATGAACTATTTCACTATTATTTATAATTTATCTTTATTTATAAAATGAATAATTAGGTAGAATGTCAGTATAAATTTATTTATTAAAATTGTTTCTCCCAATATCTAGAAGAAGCATTCCTTCCCAAGCTGCTGAGCATCTCGTAAAGTGCCACTCAAGAAATCCGTCCTCCGGCCATGACAAGTAAGTACCGTTTCTTTGCAATATGTATTTCCACCCGCACGAACCCTCACAATTTCTTATTCCTCAGGAGGAACGGGCAGGCAGCCATTTTCTCCGAACATCACATTAAGTGCCATACTAGGAACCTCTCATCTGGCTTTATTGAGAGGTGAGTTATGTATTTTATTTGTTATAGATAGTGATCTACATGTACAAGTATGTGTGATGTTGAATCAATTTTGAATTTCTCTTATTCCTATTTTTTTTTTCTTGAAAATCTAACAGAATGTTTAGAGCAAAGAACAACCGGGAAAAGATTATTCAAAACATGGGCTAAAATAAATATACAGAAAGCTCGTTCATCCAAAAATACGTCTTAAGAAGATAGACCAAAATAAAAACTACTTTATAGTGCTTGGACGAAAAGTGCATTGCGTCATTTGTTCATAATCTTACAGAGGTTTCCAAACTAAAGTCTGCCTACAAAATCCGGGCCAACATAGTTTATTTTGATCACAATGTAAAATGTACCGGACTAGTTAATCATTCAAAATAATAATCAGATAAATTATTTTATTTGTGCTTGTTTGAGATTGGTTTAGTTTATTCTTAACTTAAAACAAATTTGATCCTTTTTTTCTATCAACCTTTATTCTTTAAAATTTTTCCAATGTTTCGACCCTGAGGCCATTCTCAAGGATACCTTCAATATTGATGTCATTTCCTTTTTCAAATCTTAAAAATGCATGCTAATTGCCTTTGTTCCATCTTTAAATAAATTAATCATTAAAATAATATCATAATAACATTATAAAATTTTGTTTTTTAAAATAGATTTCTTACTTACATAACTTTTTCTAAAAAATGTTTTCTTAGATTTAAAACTTTTACAAAACACTTTTCTTCCTTCCTTTACATTTGCAACTTAATACAGAACCTACTTTCAACAGGTTAGGACTATGTTATCACCTTATCATATAACAATACATTTTTTTATCATTAATTTACATTTTTAATATAATTTAATTAACATTCATTACTAATTAATCTGCTTAAAACTCAAATATTTTTTAATATATTTAAAATCCATAATTAATTTATTCTTATTTTATGTGTATTTATCTTATTATTTCTTATTCTTTTTTATCTTATTTTTTAACATATTTACTCATTTATTCATACTTTTATTAGTGTATATTTATTCCATGTATACATTTGTACAATTTAAGAATTTGAACATTTATTTATTTATCATCTTTTTTGTATATAATAATTACATATTTATTTTGCTTAAAATTTAAGAATAATGGTGGTTTAGTCCAGAATCTGATTTGAAATTGACAGTATAATTTATATTTTCTGAGATGTAAATCGATTCTAATATCTTTCTTCTAAAATTATTATTTTCTTTATGAATGACTTGAACATTTTCAAAATAAAATTTATGCTTATTTTGAACATGTTGAACCAATGCTGTTTTTTTTTTTGTTTTTTTTGGTTCCTTTACCATATTCTTTACATCATTTCCATGTTGATACATCCTGTCTTTTATATATTCTTTTGTTTCACTAATATTAATCTCGCTGGAAACGTTGGGCAAATTTTAAAGAATAAAGGTTGAGAGAAAAAATTTGTTTTAAATTAAGAATAAAATAATCAGATATTTTATTTCAACGACTAAAATTTTCGATAAAACTAAATATTTAATAGTGATTCAACACTACTATATCTTAGAACTTAAAGGAGTCGATGTGACACTTAAAATATTCGTATCGATCCCGACCCAATAAGTTCCAAACTCTTTGTTGGACGAGTAGTGTTGTCGGTACAAGAATAGCAACGATGGTCTAATGTCCATTCTTAGAAATACTTAGGAATTTAGAGAAATCCAAATTTGATAGTTATGTATTTATTCTAAATTTAATATGTTCATGCACATTGTTCTTATGTCTCTGTCTTTTTGAATTTCACTCAATGTCGTCTTGTGTTTTGTTTTTATTTTCTACAAAACAGGCGAAGCGTGCCACCCCTAGAACATCTTGTCAAGTGCCACTCCCGAAGTCCGTCCTGTGGCTTTATCGATAAGTATGTATTTTTTTTTCAAATATTTATTCACAATTTAACTCATTCTCATCACAAGTTTTTATTATTACTCTCAACACTTTGACACTATAACACGTGATTTTATCCTCTATGAAGTCGACTAAAGTTTGAAACCAGGTAAACAAAAAAACAACCTTAATATCATGAAAATTCAATTTTTTAAACTTTTTTGTCTTCATTTAAAAATTGGCAGTTACTTGGTTCTATACTTTAGCCGAAACATTTATTATTTACTTATGTATTACCTACGTTTGTCCAAGTATTTCAGAATTTCGTCCGACTATTGTGTTTACTGATCGTAAGAAATACATTTTTTTAAGGATGAAAATATCTAGTAAAATATCACCCTAGAATAATTTTTAACTTTGGAAAATGTAATATAAAAAATATATAGAACATTTAATTAATTGTTTACTTAATAATCCCTTGTTACTGGAAGAATAAATAAGTACTTTATATAATAAACTTAACGAAAATTTACTAATGCATTAATAGGTTATTTTAATGTGTATCTATATCCTCTTGTTTATTCTTTTTTAGATTTTACTTATTTATTATAGATTGTAATAAATAATACATGAAGTCCATTCGTATACAAGGTGTCCTATTATGCATTTTCACTCTCTTAAACTCTACAATTTTTTGGAATAATGATTTGATAATAGTGAACTTATTATATTAATTATTCCTATCTTTTAGGAATATTCTCGATTACCTAACATTCCCCGGCATTCTTAACTCTGGAATTTTATTGAGGAATAATCTTTTAAGGATTCTGATAGAAGATGTAATCTGAAGATGAATGAGCAATTTTTTGATCCGACTATTTACACGCCAATCCGGGCATCAAATAGAACAAAATTGTTTCTGGATTCAATTTCCCTTAATAATCGGTTTCCATAAAGTAAGTTTCCTCGACTGGACTAAAAGACTCAAATACTTGTCTTGATTAAGACGCCTCATGTATGATAACTGTTTCTTAGGACAAATTGAATTCTGGAACGATTTTGTTCTTTAAGTTTTTCTTTAAGTACCTCTAGGTAGTATCCTCGGTCCCATCTTCTACACCGTCTATACAACAGACCACCCAACCAATCCTCACACTATCCTCACCATGTATGCCGATGGCACATGTGCACTCTGTTGGGGCGAGGGGCTTTTCTTAAATGAACCAACTTACCTCTTCCCCCTAAAAAATCGTTCGCTGGTTCGGTGGTGAAAAATAAATAACGGAGGACCTGTAAAGATGGTGAACACAAAAATAATAAAGAATAAAAAAGTAGAGAATAAAAAAAAACCTTCCAAATGGTATACAAATTTAATAAAATTAA
>NW_027114872.1:40256-41833 GCF_000696795.3 Halyomorpha halys
TACTTTTGGGCTTTAACATACCGCCCACCAAAAATGAAATTTTTCAAACTCCCTTCCTCTGGGAGTAACGGTGTGATGATAAAAGTTCTTTGCCGAAATGTGCCTCCTACACAAGAGCAAGGATTATGATAAAGGCGGATCGATGGGGTGTATGAGAAGGACCAATGTGCGCGAGACGATGGGAGTGTATGGGTTTCTCCATTGTTGAAGCTTGTTGAGATAGCCCATGGGCCAACCTGTTCCAATAATCACCCATGAACGGATTAATCCCCTTAACATTCCACCGATGGCAGGATCCAAAGTGAATTTAGCGTATGCGTGACCTAATGATTCCTCTACCGACAGAGATCCAAAAAACAGAGAAGAGAAGGCAAACGTTGAGGCCTCAATTGACGGTGAGTGTGGGGTAACGAGTCAATCGAAAGATTGACAAAACGATAGTTGGTGGGTCATAGTACGGAACGGGGGTGCATCACAAGAAATAAGAGAGGGGTAAGACGCAACCTACCGCCCACCCTAACCAAACCAAGGGGATTCACACGATTGAGCGACCCCAACGATTTCACCCCCCTTCCCGACGATAGGTGAGAGCCCTTACGATGGCCTAAAGGACTTATACTCCGTCACAGTATCGGTAATTCGGAATCGATAGAAAATGTATAGAGAAAAAACGATTATGACATTGGAACGTCGGGCCCGTGAGCGAATGGTGATAAAAAGACCCCCTTACTTATTGCAAACGATTTAGAACGAAAATGGTTGGTGAACGAGCGAAAGCGTTTACCAGCGGTGATGGCATGCGAAATGCAGCGTTTATCGCGATATTCCCGATTAACCTTGGAATATTCGTATGGTGGGGTGCGGTTCTTATCGACTTTCCTACCCACATTTTCAAAGCGATTGAGGGCTCCGTACTTGGAATCGTTCATTACCGGAGGACTGCCGTTAAACGAACATTTCACATTGAAATGACCGACTTTATCGCGTGAGTGGGAATTTACGAAACGGTTATCACGGTGAATATCGAGAGGGTACGATTTTTTAACGCTTGCGACTTGCTCCATTTTCCGAAATTCGTTTATCTCTCGCAAGAAATCGTCGCATCGAGAGTACGGAGTTGTACAATGAAGGACCGTGCTGCGAGTTTGATCTTTATCGGGTGAATTATCGTTAATCGGTCCCATTAGGCTCCAACCAAAAATCGTTTCAATCGCTCTAGGTAACCCTTTCTCGGATTTTAAATTACCGCTACGTAGGATATCGGCGAACATGTCGGCTCCTAAAAGGAAATCAACTGGTCGCGACTGGTGAAAATGTGGGTCGGCCAGGTCTAGGGCGCTAAATTTCTCTGCTATTTCCTTTGGAATGGGACTCGTGGGCATATCCTCGCAGATCCGCTCGATAACGATAGCCGTGATGCTAAGTTCGGGCTTAGAGACTTGTCGGGGAGCTATGACGCAAGGTGCTTCAAATGATACGTTTGGAATAACATGGTTATTGAAGCCCACCAATCGCTGTCTATTCCGTGTGAGTGGCAAGTCTAACTTGTGAGCACATTCAAGCGTTATAAAGGACCT
>NW_027114872.1:44308-73026 GCF_000696795.3 Halyomorpha halys
TAAATAAACAAAATATATACTTTTGGGCTTTAACACACTCAGTTAATAATAACCCTTTAATTGCATCCCAAACTTTCCAATTCCATATCATAACCCTCGAAGAATGGTGTCGTAATTGGAAGACTAAAATAAATCCCATCAAATCACCTTTACCCTTCGTCCCAAACCTACCGACTTTCTTACAGTATGCTGTGATAATGTTTCTCTTATCCCTATCGAACAGATCCGCTACCTTGGGCTGCACACACTAACCTGGAATCCTCACAAAAGACAGGAAACTGCAGATCGATTCCGATTATTACAGCACTTACTAGACAAAAAGTCTAAACTTCCAGTCCATTACAAAAGACTGATCAACATAGCCATAATAAGGCCAATCTGGACATACAGAGTTGAGCTTTGAGGCTCCACTAAACCTTCAAATTCCTCTCATATCCAATCCTTATCCCTCTGATCGTATCCAATCTAGCCCGAACCAGATATTAATCCTTCCATCATAAACTTCCTAACCAAATCCACTAGTTTCTAACCTTGATTTCTCATCTATTCCTGACAATCCTCCAAGGCGCCTGAAAAGAAGATGGCCTCAAGACCTTCTAATCTAGATATATTAGCAGAGTGCAACCAATGGGTAGTTTCTCTACATGGCTGTATCACTCCATCAAGATCAAATTTACTAAATGTATTTTTATGTAAATTCATAAAAAATAAATAAATAAAAGGTCTTTTTTTCGGTTTTCTTCCCTGTTTCCAGGTAAACTGTCTAAAAATACTTACAAAAAAATAAAATGTTGGTGCTTTATGGTGACTCACTCCTTCCAAGCACGTCAGATCAAAATAAGTAGACGATTTGAATTAGTATTAAAATTTCATTTACTATCAGAATCCGTTAAAAAACGAAAAATAACATTGGAAATGTTAGAGTTAGGTGCACTGAAGAAGAATTACATAAGGTTAGTTGTTAAAAAAAACTAAAAAGATAATTTTTTTTTTTTTTTAACCTCCTCCTGGTCATTTATGATATACGGGGCCAGAATGGGTTAAGGTTTCATTCCAGCGTAAAATAAAATTAAACTCTCTTGACTACAAACGGTATTAAAAGATGCCAAATGCCGTTATCACTCAGCTAAAATCCAATCAAAATTACAAAAATCGTAGAGGTTGTGGAGGTGAACAAGAATAGTGAAACACCCTGTAAATTAAATTATTTATCCTAATATTTGTTTATAATGAATGATTCTTACCTCTGAGAAGAAGGTTGGGAGGTGCAGTAAATTAATATAAACTTATTTATTAGTACCTTCTACTAACAGTTATTAATAAATAACTTCTCTCAACCTATTTGTGTTCTTCAATGATGGCACCCAACCATCTTCTCATATATTATCGATGGTTAGCTACTAACTCATCAAGATGATACTTGGCTCTATTTGCAAAATATCTTATTGTTAGTTATTTAGTGATATTGATCATCATTTCACAACCTATTACTACATTGCTGAATGCCCATTATATACCCTCAAGCAGCGGTCCTATTCGTTGGTGG
Organism: Halyomorpha halys; assembly: GCF_000696795.3. Taxonomy (NCBI): domain Eukaryota; kingdom Metazoa; phylum Arthropoda; class Insecta; order Hemiptera; family Pentatomidae; genus Halyomorpha; species Halyomorpha halys. Next base: position 45,855 of record NW_027114872.1, read on the forward strand.
CGTGGTGGGACTATTCTAGCCTCCAAAGCAGGGGTGCCACAAACGAATCCCACTTCCTCAAATTGTTAAAACAAAAAAAGAAAAACAATTAAAATAATTATTATTGTTTGTCCAGACGAAGCACCGCCGCACCCCTAGCCCAACAAGAACACCACATCAAGTGTCACTCACGAACACCTTCGGCCGGTTTCATAGACAGGTAAAATACTTAAGCAAAAAAAGATTTAAGATTAAGATTGAAAAATGATACGATTTGAAAAATCCATTTATGTGTTTTTCTGTTAAATTACTTTACCATACAACAACAATTGTGTGTTAATTTAATGTTAATATGATGATAAAATGCAGAATTATATATAAAAAAAAATTTAAAAACACACATACTAGCATAAATTAGCGCTCTCAAAAAAATTAAACATAGAAACGTAAACTGTCATATCTATCTAGTACTAATTATTACTTAAATATTACCTCATTTTGCCTTAAGCCTTCTAGGCATATTTCTAATAAAATTCCCTAGTTGCGTGATTTCCTTCCTTATCTCCACCAAAGCTATTCTTAGCTTTTATATGTTATCAGTAATTCATGCATTTTTAATTTAAAAACTTTTATTATTCACACACATTCCAGTTTCATTAATGGTATTTATCTCAATTTTGCCATTAAATCATACACTGAAAATTATGTACTAATTTACGAAAAATTTGTAGGTCGTTTCCAAAAATTTCTAAAAATCATTGTTTTAAAAATGATAAATATTTGAGCTTCCATTGAGGTGGAAATATATGGAAATTTTTTTTTTGCCTTCGTAAAGCAATTTCAGATTTATACAATCATATTGGAGCTATAAACCGTCTTATTTTTTCTATGGTTATATACCAGGGGAATCAAACTGGTAACTCCCAAGGTAATTTTGTGAAGTCTACGATATATCTAACAACAGTTTATACAAAAGCTATTTTGTATCAATAGTCTAAATTTCTACAAAAATTTAATTTCATAGTTTCTTTTAATTATCCGATCCATATAAGGATCTGTAAACTACCAAGAAATAAATTCATTAACACCCTCACGAAATTGAAATCTAAGGTTTTTCATTACGAGATGGGTGAAGACCAAAAATGAATTTTAAAAATCAGTCCGTCCTCAGTTCAAGAGATTTTTCTTAGTCTAGTGGTCCAATTATTTAGCAATATGGCGTAGGCCACCATCACAGAAAGATTCTAGGAGCTCAACTTTAATATCCGATTTGAGGTTTCATGTGCATAAAAAAATAAATAAATAAATAAAACTCCAATATATAGAACATGGTTTACAATAAACTTTCTCGATAATATTATTGGAGTTATATCAATGGGTAGATTTTCCACATTAGTATCATGTCACTATGTCACCTACAGAATTTACTTGTATATATTTTTATACAGTTGTAAATAACAATAAATAAATTATTAATAAAAAAAAAAAAAAATATTAAACATCTTTAATCTCCCCTCCCCCCTTCTAATATTGACGAGGGTAAAGTTTACGCGGATCTTTAACCTGTTTATAAAATTTACATTTTTTCACTTGTATCATTTTTAGCAAATAATTATAGTTATTTTAGTAACATTTGCTATTATTAAAGTAGTCTTCAGATTAATATTTAATTTAATCATTGTTACAGTTCAGAGCGAGCGAAGCAAGAAACTAAAGAAAAATGCCATTCTACGTTCGCCGAAGTGGCAGCCATCCTGCCGCAGGATATCCGAGACTGTGGAATAATGGCGTGCAGGCCTTTTCTCATTCAGTCCTGTGCCAATATCAAGGTAAATATGTAAATGATACATTTATTGTTCTTTAAATTTATTTAGTTTAAACCATCAACAAGTAAAGCTTTATTCATTTTTTACTTGCTTTAAGTTTTTATTATATACATATAAAATGTACAATTACTGTAATGCACCCTTATACATTTTTTTTTGCTACTTATTACATAACTGCTGTGTTTTACATTTATGTTTAAGACTTGAATCATCATAAAGAACATATTTCTATAAATTTCAAAAATAACTAATCTTGCGCAGCATACTTTCTATTGCAAGATAAGTCTCTTGTCATCTTGTATATCTAGTGTAAAAAATGATTGCTTGTCGCAAAAAAAACTACACGTATAAAATAAAATCTTTGTAAATAAATATACAATGTTCAGTAAAAATTGTGCCGAAACGACAGTTTCACATTTTAAATACAGTATTTTTTTTATATTATTCATATTTAAAGTAAAATATTGTTTTCTCGACTTCTAAGTCGAATTAGCAAGAACCCTGGGGCACATGTCTAATATTTTTCGACCTAGTATCACCAAAAAAAGTTTCATTGAAATCAGTGATCCCATGTGCGTGGGATCATCTCTTTTTTTTTATTTAAAAGTTTCATTTGTCTTTTGTTATCGATTTTTTGACGAGTCGTCTCTTTTTAGGACATAAAATTGAAGTTAGAGGTCAGAGGTCTAAAAGGTTCAGGTCAAAAGGTCGAATGGGCACAATCAATTTTGGAAGACAAAAGCTGTTAAGAGTTTGGAAAAAAAAGATTAGAGTATCTATTTATAAATTAATCGTAAAATATTATAATACATAAGTATTATATGTGAAATTCCATAATATTTTTTAAAAAATCCGTAATATTAATAAAAAATTATTTTAGTGTGATAATAATCGATTAAAGTAAGTTTGAGAATATGATTCAAAACCGAAAACAAAATTCATTTTTGATAAAAAGGAATATTACATGTTTGATGGATACTTTTCGTCATGCAATATGTTTAAAGTTCAGTGGCCAGTCCATTCTCAGCCCTGGCATTCAAGACATAAGGACTTTTTAAATGATGCAGTTATTATATACATTACTTAACCCTACTACAGTGTTATTTCATTAAATAATTATATCATGAAATATCCCATTAGTTTATTTAATAAATACATTATAAACAAATTAGCTAAGGTTTATGACTCTGTCCTATTTTCACACTAAACACGTATAAAAAAAAATATATCAGAAAAATGCTCATATAATTATTTCGCAAACATCCTTGATCGGTCTGTAGTAAGTTAATAATATAATAAGAAAAAGGAAAAAGTAATTAAATAAAAAACCAAAAATAATGAATAACCACGGAATGGACTAAAAATTATCAAATAATTAATTGAAAACAGTATAAGAAATAACGAAATGTTTAGTCCAACTTCTTTGATTCAACTGCTAATTAAAATTAATTCCTCTAAAAATTAAAACTGATACTTCTTGATATAGCTGAAACCCGTACGGGAAAAACGAAGTAACTCAATTTTTTTTAAATCGATTTTCGGATAGGAGGTTTATAAAAAAAATAATAAGAAATTTAAAAAAATGCTTATATAATTATTTTACTAACATCCTTAATCGGCCTTAGTTAATAATTTAATGAGAAAAAATAAAAAGTAGTTAAATAAATTAATCACTACAAAATAGTGAATGAGCACGGAATAGAGTAAAAATTATTGAATAATTAATAATGAGAACACTAAAAGAAACAACGAAATGTTTAGTCCATCTCTATTGATGCAACTGCTAATTAAAAAATAATTAAATTTTAATTCTTTAAAAATTAAAAGTGAAACTTCTTGATATAACAGAAAACGATATGGGAAAAACGAGGTAGCTCACTTTTTTTTAAAATCGATTTTCGGATAGGGGGCAAAATGGTAAAGTCAAACCAGCTCAAAATCGCTGTTGAAAAATATGAGTAAAGGAAGAGAATGTGCGATTCCAAGAAAACTTTGTTCTCATGAACATTTCGGAAAAAGTAAAATACCTCATTTATTCCCAATAATCTTCCTATATTATTTGTATGAATGAATACTCGTATCACTTCAATTTAAGCATGATTAGAGATCTCACTAAATATTTCATTGTTTTATTATTAGATTTTTCAATTATTTCAAATAATGCTTAAAACTTCTTGATGTCGAGTGACATAAAAAAAGAAGAGGGGTGCGAGGATATAAAGACTCGTAATGGCAATTTTATTTTCCAGGGCCTTGCGCTAAATGGCAATAATTCGATGGCTCCCTTTAATTAAAAACTAAATGTCCCGCCTTATAATGGGAGATTAATTTCCTCTTGCAGTATTATGAGGAAGTTCTATACTAAAATATTTCTAGTTCCTAAATATTACCTTTGACAGATCTAAATGAAACCCAAGTAAATATTGATCTTGGTCAAAACCTGCTGAAGTTATTTCTCCACCACATTTTTTAGCTAGCACTAAATCTCTCTTTTAATAAAAAAAAATGTTCAAACTGCTATTCATTAAAAAATATAACCTATTAAACAGAAAACTTTTCTCCTTTCAGTAGATTAATCGTCAATTTGTTGACCATTCTGAAATCTAATCTACGAATCCGAAACCCAGGGCACAGAAAATTGTCAGAATATCAAACTTATTTAATTCTAATTCAGGAGTTATGTCCAGTGCCTATGGCCCATTACTCACTTCTCTGATGTATATTTTATGTTCTCTATAAGTATTCTTTATTCATCAAATATATTTCCAATGAATGTATGTACATAAAGCATCTCAGACAGGTTGTGTCTCAGAAAAATACCATCAGAAATACTCAAAAAGAACTTTTTATCTGACTCTAAGTGTTTGATGTTATTTGATGGGCCTTTTCTATAATGGTGATCAGCTTCAGACTCCATTTGGCCCGAGTGAAGAGGAGGAAAAAGTCAGTTATTTCATCCCAATTTCAGGTTACTTCAATGAAAACTATGTACAGTTACTAGTCAAAATTGATCAATCTGCCAGCTATAGTTAGAAAGAATAAAAAATGGCAGCTGTTTCAAAAATTTTTTTAAAAAATTTCATTCGGAGCTCCATATCTTTTAAAAAAGTAATAGAAAATTATTAAAAGTTGCTAAAATATGAGCCATTCTAGAAATATTTACGTTCAATAGTTCCCGAGATATACTTTTTTAAAAGCAACATTTCACAAGAAAAATGTACTGAAAAACCAGTAGCTAGTGAATTTATTTTGGGAAATCTGTATCTCAAAAATAATTAAACGTACAGAAGTCTATTAGCACTCAAATTTGAGCTAATTATTACGCTATTAAGTAGTTTATCAGGTTTGGCTTCATTAATGGGAACTAATGTTATTTGAATAAAACAGAATATAAAAAAAATATATATATCATAGGAGATGCGTGGCCTCGATATTGATCCACCGTATGCATTTACTTCCATCCATTAGAGAAATGGCAGACATGGGCGCTGATGTTGTAATAGCCATCTGTTGCTGACAATATCACTGTTGTTAATGTACACGGTCCCTGTAAGCCATTAGTATGAAAACAATTAGCTGGAAGCGGCTTTAAATGGAAATTTACGTTCTCAGTTTTAATGATTTCATTTTAGGTTGTACAATTATAAAGATCTAGTTGACCATTGAAAAAATCGATGATATGATTGCCTGGGGTACAGACGGAAATAAACTGTGTAATATGTCCCAGGTTTCTTCTGGATTCATCTTCAGTTGACAAGAGAATGAAAAACATTTCATGTGATTTAGGTGGACATCTGTCAATTTATCTGAAGACTAACGTCGACAAACATTAAACAGTATATCCATTGCTGAATTTTATTTTAACCCCACACTAATAATTATCTCCTTGATAAATTATTTAGTTTTTTTGAGGCTATAAATATAACATGATCAAAATCTTAAAATGGTAACACTTACTTATCGAAATTTACACAGTACAAGTTTATCAATAGCTTAAATTAATAAAAACTTTTCAGACTTCAATCTACAATATAAAGAAGAATACGGTAGGGACTGCCATTCATATGAACTCGGTCACAAGATGAACCACCATTATGAAAAGATTAAGGACGAAAGCCTCCTCGATGACAATGGCTCCTCCAGGACGATCCTTTGTCCTCGGCTAATCCTTGCTGGAATCCAATCCTTTGTCTTGAGCCTCCAACCGCCTCGAGTAATTAGGGTATTGTCGTTGGTGCAAGCTTTAGGAGGCTGTGGCGATTGTCCTGTTAGTGATTGTAGTAGTGGAACCCAAGGTCCTGTCGTAAGGTAGAGTAATTGCCTTAAGAGGGCGGAGTCCAATGCCTCCTCATTATTCTGCAATTGTTTTTCTGTAGTTAAAATTGGCGAAGGTTTTAAAGCATAAGCCAGTGATTGTTGAAATAAAGTGACCACTAGCGTCTAAAGCTACCGTTAAATGGTGATCTCAAGTGATTCAGTCAATTCGACTAACCCAAGATTCTGTTACAATATACATCTGATATTCATTCAATTAAAAATCAAAACAAATATAACGAATTTTGTATTTTAAAACAAAAATTACCGTTTTCATAAAACTGTACTTTTAGAGCTATGAAGGTTCTTGAGCTCATTAGAATGAAAGTACTTTTGCTGAATAAGGGTTTTGCAAGTTTGTGCTTTGGTCCCTATCCAAGCTCAATCGCCAATTTGATTCCCCAACCCGATGAATTAGGCCAGAGCCCACTTGGTAGAGGCTGGATGGGCCCCGGGCTGTAAAAAGATTGTAAAGTTCCCCTTCAAATACACGGGTGAAGTAACAGAATAAATTATCTATCTCAGACCCGGACTCGGGAGTTAGGCATCCAGGAGTTGTCTCTCCTTGAATCTGAATAGAAAGAGGATTAATGTCAGTTGAATTTTTGTCTCTAATACAATGAATTTCTCGAAACTTTTAAAGCTTCAGAGCTAGTTTTAGTTTACACCTACAATTATCATTGTGTATTTATAGTTTCACTAGAATAAAACCAAGTGTCTTATAGAGTAATGTATTTTCGATTAAATAAGAATTTAACTATATTATAATATCTATATATGTTTAGATAAATTAAATATGTTCTGGGGCCGAAGTTCCTCCTTGGGCATACCTAGGACATACGCTAATAGGCCCCTAATTATGTCCCTAACTTTGTGAAGACTAGAGGCCTCGTGTTGAAGTTATCGCTAATTTTGTGATTTTCGCAAAAAAAAAAAAAAACGAAAGACTGGTAAGGCGAAATTTATGAACAAAAAATTTGTATTTTCATAATTTATTTTTATTATTATAATTCATTTTTTTTCAATTAGTACTCCGCAAATAAATTTCGTGTAAAAAGTTTTTTGAGTTCGAACTTAATAATCTGGTTCCACCTAGATATAAACAATACTAGATTATGTTTTAGGTAATCAATTAAATATTTTCTGGGGTCGAAGTTCCTCCTTGAGCATACCTAGCCTCTAGGACATAAAAGACCCTACTCTTGAACAGATTAGTGAGAAAATGTGCTCTTCAGAACATTCTATTGTCCTTTTTGCAGGTGTTTGTTCTGCTGCTATCGCTCCTGGTCACCCTGCAGCAAGCTCTCAGTTCCGGATACATCAACTCTGTCATCACAACCATCGAGAAGAGGTTTGAGATACCAAGTTCTTTATCTGGCCTCATTGCGTCCTCTTATGAGATTGGAAATGTAACCACAGTTATCTTCGTCAGCTATCTAGGATCGAGGAGACACATCCCTGTCTGGATTGGGATAGGTATGCCTTCTTCATTTTATTTTATTTTCACTTATATTTCGATAACCCTGCCGAGCAGATTGGTTGGCATAATCATTCAGCTAGGAAAAAAAAACTTGACAGGCAGGAAAAAAAACAGTATCCAGTGAGTACCTTTTTTGTGGCTTCAATTTATTCCATAATTACATAAGTGAGTTCTCATCCAGGCCTTTTTTAATCTCCTAATATTCTCCAGCATGAGAGGCATATTATTAATTTATTGAAATGAAAATTTAACTTAAAAATAAAATATTTGTGATGTAAGTCATTTTTCAATATATTGTGTTCTAGGTAAGTGATTTTCCTCTTAAAAAAAAAAAATAGTCTCAATCTTCAACCCTTAAATTTCAAAGCATGTAGCAATTGATATTAGAGGAAAATATTAACTTAATATCCAGGTGATAAATAAACAATGCAAAGTGTAAATTCTTGTTTATGTGAAAAGGTGGTATTGTGTTTTCTGGAGATTAAAATGAAACATAAGGTAGCCCAACAAAAGTGGATTTTTTTTAAGGAATGTCCTTTCAACTGAGCCATTCACTGGCAAATTGAAGAATTTTTCTATTTTTTAATGGATATTTGAACCACTATTGTTTAAAAATATGCAGTTGTTTTGTTCGTTTATCAAGTCAAACAGGTCAAATCCATTGAAATAAAATAATTTATACCACAGTGAAAATCATTTGCTCATATATAAAAACAAAACAAACAGCATTAAGAAATTCCCTCTATACTACTTTTTCTGCATTAATAACATTTGATATTAAACTTAAAATTATTATTTTGTATTCATATTTTAATCATTTTACCTTCTTAATGAATGGCATTATAATTTAAATTATTGGCTATTAAAATTTATAATAATATATGTCATAATTACAAGGGTATAAAATTTTAATTTAACTTATGCCAATAAAATCATTCAAACTGCTATGAAACCAATCATTTATAGCCACTTCCTTAATTGACTTAGCAGATTGAGATGGCATTGATTTTCACAAAGCTTCTTCTATTTAGTAAATTGATTCTGCCAATTTAGTTATCAGACAGAAAGTTACTTATAGCCGACTTAGTTAGCCATTAGCTTATTGGTCGTTGGCTATCCTTTCTCAATAGTATGATCACCTTTAGTAAATCAAGTCCAACCGCTGAGAACGTAATACTAGTAAATGCATAAAATTGCTTTCTTTATCTCACTGCATACATTCTTATATATTTTCTACCTTATTATACATAGTCTCCCTTCTTATCTATATTCTACTATATATTAATTTATGTCACTTCTTTACTTTTATTTAGAATGAGACGTATTCCAAAGATAGTACCATAGACTGCGGTCTCTTCCTGTACTGAGGCCGTCCTAAAGACTTTCCTTAAGCTATTAGAGTTGTTGCAAATGAACTCCAGTCTACAATCTTTGCAATATCTCAAACATAAAATAAAAAAACTTTTTTTTGCTACATGTACCACTATTCAAGCAAAGCAATGATATAATGGCCTCCCCACTTTCAATTTTTCAATTGCTCATTGTTACAGCCCATCACTATTTTATAAAGGCAGAGACTGGTGTATTCTTCAAGCTGTCATTATATTTGAAATAGTAAAGAAGAGCAGGAATAAAAAAAAATTAAACTGAAGACACTGATTGTGTTTTATATATGTTTTTAATTCTTCACATAAGAAATATCCACATGCTGTAGTTCAAATCACTTTTTATTTATGTTTAAAAAACTGTATAAGCCTCAAATCAAAAGTTTTGTATACAGTTTATCAAACTCAGTTATATATCTCAGCTCATTACAAAAAAATCATTTGAATTTTCTTTTTCATTTTTTATTAAAATTTTATTTTTGTTTCTTAGGTGCTGTCATAATGGGTGTTGGATCCCTAGTTTTCATGTTGCCACACTTTACTGCTGAACCACCGTCCGGTTCTGTAATGGTCAATTCCACTTCAGATAACATATGTAAGACAGTCTCAGTGAGGGAGCAAGATATGGGCCTCGGAAGGTTTTCAGGTATCTACTCAGATATATTATATCTATCCCTATAGAAATTTATTTGAGTATATTAGTGTGGTTTGATGCATTTGTGTAAGAGATGTCATTGGCTAATTATCTTCAAAAATTATTTAGATTAATTAATGAAAATTACATAATCTATCGAATCCTTTATTTTTTCAAAATTTACTTATTGATATTTACAACTGTATTAAAATATATACAACAAGTAAATTTGACGTTAGTTATACAATGGCATAATAAAGACATGTGGAGAATCTACCCATTGATAGAACTCCAACTATTGAGTCCTAAAACTTTTAGAACTGAATTTCTGTTCCACAGGTTTATTGTGCGTTTAGAATTTACCAAATAGTAAATGAATAATCATAGAATATTATAACCGTTAAATACTACTAATGCTCCTTAAGTTATCAAATTATTTATTGAACAACTTAATATACCCATATAAACAAATATATAAATGATTCAGATCGATATGTAGATAGAAGAAACAATATTGCCCAAATGGTAGTTAACAAGATAACTGCATAAATTACTTAGCTTGGATACTTGTGGGTAGTAGAAAACTGCAGGTTACAGCTGGCTCAAACTGCTATTATAATCAGGGTCTACCATCAGGTTCCTGTGTTCTCGTCTCAATGATCCATCAAGTTCAATCACAGTGATTGTCCAGGAAACAATCTCTCTGATCATTTCATCAGGATCAGTCCCTCCTCTTTTACATAAATGAGGTATTCTATTCCTACTCTGAGAAGGTAGGAATTCTCGATGCTCTTCTCCATCAAATTTCGAAATAGGGAATTTTTTATTAGGCTCCTCCCTATGAGGTTTCATTACAAAGGCTAATCAGTAGTTCTAGAGAAACCAATATTATAATTTTCAAGTCCTCCCTAATACTCTTTCTGAGAGGTCTCCACACCTAGAGAATTTAATTAAGGTTTCCAGGAGGACAAACTATCCTTCTTCACTTCCTAAAAGTTTTTTCTACGTTCTATTGAGGGCTTTATGGTTCTAACACAAAATAGACCTTTTGAGTTAATCTTCATTTCTAGAAGCCACTTTTTTCAGTATCCAGATACACCTACATCTCCCAGTTAAGAACCTATCTGAACTTAAGAATATTCAAAATGTTCAATACATGGCAATATATTTATATATTAACAGAAAATTAATGTCCACAATTTTTAACAGGACTGTCTGCACCACCACTAGCTCCTCATAACAACCTACGAGAGAACTGTATACAAGGCAGTCCTTCAACAACTGGTCCAGTTTTATTGTTCCTCTTAGCACAGCTTCTCCTTGGTTGTGGTGGATCACCTCTTTTCACTCTGGGCACTACGTATATTGATGACCATGTCAAGTCAGAAAATGCATCAATATATATAGGTAACATTTTATATAGCTCAATAGCACTCTATCAAGATGAAACAATTCATAAACAAAATTTATTAATACTTATTTTCTACTATATTACTTTTACTATTTGCTCTGAAAATGTACAAAATATGTAGATTATAACTTCATTTGCTGTAAGAAGATATAATTTTATTTATATACGATAGTATGTGAACATAATTATTACTTAAGCATATATTAATATTAATTTAATATTAAGGCCACTTAACCAACTGTTTTGTGGTAATTGCAAACCATTAACAAATACCATAAGCTCAAAAATGTGCATGCAAAGTATTCTATTTATGCCTTATCAGGTAGTACTCACATTAATGCTGGAAAACATCAAGAAGGATCAATATACTGACCTGAAAACAAAAAAAAATTAAATAAGTCTGCTTTATAAGTAAAATTATTCTTTTCCCTGTACATGTTTTGGTATTATTTAGTCATTTTACTATATCTTTACATTTCATGCAATAGGGAGTCCTGAACCAAAGTTATCTAAATTTTTGTCTTACAGTCTACTGACCAATATTCTTCTTTTTTTCTTCTAGTAATAGCTTTATCTAAATAATATTGTTTTGTAGGTTGTATGTACAGCATGGCAGCCTTTGGCCCGGTCTTAGGTTTTCTTCTTGGTGCCTACCTTCTTTCATTTCACATGGATGCCTTATCCACTTTTCCAATAGAAATCGGTATGTATTATATAAACTTATTTGCTCTACATCGTAAGCATTAGTGGAATGAAAATTTATAGACTTTTATCATTTTATTGTTATTTTCTTTAAAGATCCTGGAGATAGAAGTTGGGTTGGAATGTGGTGGGGAGGATTTCTCATATGTGGTCTTCTCTTAGTGATTGTTGCTATACCTTTCTTTTCATTTCCCAAAGTTCTGACGGTAAGGAGATTTTGAAAATTTATAATTTTTAAGAAGTATGAGTTTATTTGCTAATTTTCATCTTTATAATTTTAGAGAGAAAAAGAAAAGATCCGATTGATGGAAAAAAATAATTTGGCAACACAAAAGGCTGGTGAAACTGTGAATCAAGGTGCTAGCAGTTCAAATAAGGATTCTGCTTATGGCAAGGACATTAAAGGTGATTTAAAAAACAATTATTTCTGAACAAGTTTACTATTTTTTAAAGTGATTTATGACATCATACAGGCGGACAATATTCAGAATTAATTATCTTATTAGTAGTAGTAAAGATGAAGATGATTCAGTGTTTTTAAAATATACAATGCTCATTATTGAAGGACTTACACATGTCAGTTTATAAAACAGGCTTATCAAATTTCTGGGTCATTTTTTAATTCTTTTTTTATCATTCTGCAAGAATAATGTGTTGATTTCATCAAGAATGTTCATCAATATAGCCCTATGTCACTGCAAAGTGAGATATTGTAGTATAGAAAATAAATTAATATTTATCAGTAATTATAGTCACAACTTATCATAGGGGAAAAAGGAAGAGAAAAACAAGTATTGACCTCAAAAGGCAGGTCTTCGACAGTTGCTTTAGCCCAGTCACTTATGGATGCCAAGCGTTGCCAAGCCACAGACTATAGCTCAGGAGAGGAAATTAGAAGTGTGGCAAATAAATATAAGTGGCAAAATATTGGAAGAAGTATTGTGAATGTGAGGAAAACGGATTGAATAAAAAATGCTTGGATCCAGAAAGAAACAGGACTCACTGACACACTGAAGATGACAAGATTGAGCAAATGGAAATGGGCAGGGCTTCTCCTTCAATGCGAAGATGACAGATGGTCAAAAATTGCCACAGAATGGACTCCATACAACCTTCAAAGAAGAAGAGGACGTCAAAATAAAAGATGGAGTGATATGTTCAAGAGGATGGCAGGACCCCTCTGGTGAACAGCTGCCAAGGACCGAGATGTCTGGAAGGAGAAAAGGAAAGAACTCGCCTCCCAATAGGGCTGGTCACCCCAGGAAGTGCTGACTATTACTCCCGAAAGGGAAAGCCTATGCAGGAATTGAAAGAAAATTGATAGAAGTTAATGTTTTGTCAATTATTATAGATATAATTTTTTTTTCTGTTTCTTTAAATGTTTGTATTGTATTTTGTATGATTTTAATTTATTGCATAAATAAAAAGCTATTTAATTTCATTTCATAGTCACAACTGAAATTGATGAAAACATAAGCAACACATTACTTTCAATGAATACTATCTCAGAATATTCTAAACGTTTAGACACCTCAAGTATGAGACTTCAAAATGAATGTGTCAAAAAGCAAATATAAATTTTACTATGTTTACTAAGCACTTAAGAACTTGTATTATATAATCAATTTTCTCTTTTCCTTTTCATTGGAATCTTCACTAAATGATTAATAGACCATGGAATACTAAACTAGCAAAAAAATGGTGAAGAAAAAATATTGCAATTGAAAAAGTGGCTAGGAAAAGGATCTTATCACAAATAATTTTTTTTTATATACTATTCTGAAGATTTTTTACAATGATTATTAAAAGCATCTACATTATTTCTTCCTATAGACCTTATTTTTATACTATTCAGAAAGAAAACCGAATTCCCAATCAAAATAAATAAATTCAATAATCAAAATGTAGATACAATAAAAAAATAAATGGGCCCTGCTTACACCTAATGTGCCTTTTCACTGTAAAACCTTTCATTTTCTTTCTTAAGTAAAAATTAACTCAAACTATGACATATTAACATCTGAGCTTTGTTAAAATGAAAATAAATAAAAAGAATAGTTAATTACAATGACAATATTATCAATATATTGTTTTAAAGATTTTAAATCAACAAAAACCCTTTAAAATATGAATTTCAATTCAATATAATGCAAACCTTGTTTTTAAGCAATAAAGAATACTTAGACATAGTATTCAGTAGAGTTTTCGATTCAGCTGTATTCTGTTATCTGGAGTTTCTTCAGTTTTGATACTATCAAGAGTTACTCTCAGGAATTTCCTTTTCAGAGTGAGACATGTAAGTTTCCCCTGAATTCTTTTTCTTGTTAGATGTGTTTTTTTTCCAGTTTTAATTTTCCAAAAGAAAGAGGTTATGACATTTTTCTGAATCACTCGTTCTTTTTCCTACCACCTCCTCAATTGTTGGTTTTAAAATTCTTTTTGTAATGGATGAAAAATTTCTTATCAAAATGTATATTTTTAAAAATAATTTATTACATTTATCTAATTTTCCCTTATTGTTCTGTTTAAAGGAGGAATTCATAGCAATTCCAAATTTTATTTTGTATAAATTTCATATAGTTTTACAGATACCTATTATATCTTTTTGTTTTACAGAGGACATTTTATAAATGAAATAAAAGATTTAAAATTTATTTCTTTAGATTTGTAAGGCTTATAACTAACATAATGGCTAAAGTAAACCATTTAAAAATTTAATTTATTTCTCTAAAATATTGTAGATATTCCACGCTCAATGTGGAGGTTGGTTTGTAATCCAGTATATGTCATAACCTGCCTTGGAGCATGTATGGAGTTAGTCATTGTGTCTGGATTTGTTGTCTTCTTACCCAAGTATCTTGAAACACAATTCAGCCTTGGAAAGAGTCAAGCAAGCGTATTTACAGGTCTGGCTATTTATATTAAATATTTTGTTTTTCATTCACACATTTCTTATTTCTGAATTGTTAACCATCCATTTTATTATTATTTTTTTAGGTTCCATAGCAATTCCAGGAGCATGTATTGGTATATTTATGGGAGGCTGCTTGTTGAAGAGGCTGGAACTAAGACCGAAAGGAGCAGTACAGTTTGTGTTGATATCTAATACTGTCTGTCTCGCTTCGTATGCTCTCTTATTTTTCCTTGGATGTGATAATGTAAAAATGGCAGGAACCACAATTCCGTATACCAACAGGTAAGTAAAAATTCCAGCTTTTTTCTTAATTTTATTATTAAAAGCTAATATCACTTAGATCAGTTACAATAAAACACTAGCTTTTTTTACTACTATTTGTCTTTGGAGTAGGAAGAAAAATAGAACAAAATGTTTTTTTTTAATGTGAAATTTTAAGAAGTAATAATTAGACCAGTGGAGCCTAAAAACATCAATCTTGATATAAGAATACAAATTTTTTGAAAAAAATTAAATGATAATTGTTTTTATTAAAATCATTTGCTGCATCTAATTGTCAGCAACTTATTATTGTAATATTATTGTTACATGATATCAAACTTGGGTCATACAAAAAAGCAGAATATTTATCCCACTAGTTATATTTATAAAAATAATTCACTATAATATTCAATTTATAATATAATGGTTTAATTAATTATTAGGTCTTAAAAAATATTAGAAGTGAGCAAAGTTAGAAGTGAAAATAATATCTGAATTTTTTTAATATTTTAATATTTTCAATTTATGTTGAATATTTTTTTTTTTCATTTTCATATTTACAATTTATATTGAATATTATCTGATAGTTCACGGCTGGAACCATTCACCGTCAACCTAACAGCTGCTTGTAACTTTGGCTGTGAGTGTCACACAACTGATGTAGAACCTGTTTGTGGAAACAATGGCCTAACATACTTCAGTCCGTGCCATGCTGGATGTACTGCTTTATCTTCTCGATCCAATTACACTAACTGTGCATGTAGGTCCATTATTGCAATTCAGTTCTCTAATTTATCAAAACTGATTCATTAGTTGCCTTAGCTATTTAATATTTCTTTTACAAACTCTGTATCTGCAGGATTAAAATACTAGAATTCAATCTAAACATATTAAAATGTCTTATTTTCTTTTTGTTATATATTTATATTGTTTCCTTCTGTTGAAAAGGTATCCATGGAAATGTCAGTGGTCTCAGTGCTCCTTTATCCGATTTTGCTGAAGTAACTGTAGTGCCAGTTGCTACAGCAGGGCCTTGTAACTCTCCCTGCCACACGATATTCCCATTCCTTATTCTACTCTTCTTCATGACATTCATTGTTGCTGTGACACAAATGCCACTTCTCATGATTGTCTTAAGGTAAGACATTTGTATAAACAATTAACATCCTAAAGGGAAATTCAAAAATAATAATAAATATGTGCGGAGATGTAAAAATTTTCTTTTAATTATTTGCACTATATAGACCAATATTAAAGATGATCATTAATTTAATCCTTTTAGGTCAGTAAATGAAGAAGAAAGATCTTTTGCTCTGGGAATGCAGTTCGTAATCTTTAGACTTTTTGGATACATACCAGCACCAATACTTTTTGGTAATCTTATAGACTCTACTTGTCTTTTCTGGAAGTCCACTTGTGGTGAGAAGGGAGGGAGATGTCTCTTGTATGATATAGAACAATTTCGATACAGGTACATCTATTAGGCTTTCATTATATTAAAAATACCCTACACTTGTGAAATCGATTGACCAAGAGAGCAAAGAATGTTAAGCTGTCATTTTTTGGCTATATCTGGTTCAATAAGACAATGTAACATCTAAACTAAATTATAATTTAGAATAAATAACATTAAAATGCCAAAATATATACAAGATTCTGGTCAAAAAATTCATAAGATTCTGTTTGGAAATAAACAGAAATACAATGATTGATTTTTATTCTTAAATATAATTAAGTATTATAACGTAAAAATCTTTTGAAATTGTCATCACTCTTCTATTTTTTTTTTTTTCTCTCAAAAGATATTTGAAGAAAGATTTTCATTTTTTTGTTTAATTAAAATAAAATGTGTACTAAAAATAAAATTAAAACTTTTACCTGTAGGTAAAATATTTAAATCTTTTATTTAAGGTTTTCAATTGCCAGTTGCCAATGTTTACAAAATGGTTGTAATTATAAAAAGCTCTTTTTCCGAAATTTTTAATGAATGCTTTTTATTTATAAATTAAGAATTATGAACTTATTATTTCAAACTCTCTCCTTATTTACTAAACGCAATAAACCCATAATAAATGCAATAAACTGCTATCATGCCAATCTGACTAGATTCTTTCCTGCTCCCTGCTCCAAGTACTCCTACTACAGTGATTTAAAATTGTTTGCTACAGGACTAGTTTTGATCTTAAAAGAGACCTGCTAGTAGAAAGGCTATTTAACTTATATTATATAAATTAGGGTACTTAAATATTTAATAATTACAATACAACAAAGAATAATTATATCATTTTATGCATTAGTACTGTTAAATTTAATTCCATATCCGTATTTTTAATTATACATCCATTTTGTCTAGGTACGTGGGGCTATGTGCTGGCATCAAGCTGCTTGCTCTATCCCTGTTTTTGGTCGACTGGTGGCTGGTAAGGAGAAGAACTCATCTTGACGACTCTCATCCTGCTCTCACTGTAACAGATCTCGTAACCACTGGTTCCATCATTAGTTTGGATAAGTGTAAGTATTGGTTTGTTTCTCATCAAAGGTCCATTTTTCAAAACAACATTAATAAACCTCGAATTAATGAGATCTAATTTTACTCATCAATCAAAATAAGCTTCTTGGCTTGTATTTGATTCTCCCTGTGAACAAGTTTTTTTTTTGTTTCCTCTCCATGCAATCTTGGTATTATGCATTGACTAATACCAAAAAATTACTCTATACAAAAAAAGTTATAGATTTCAATGGTGAATCTACTACATCATTATCCATAATTTGTTACCCTGTTTTTAATCTGTTTGATACCTGTTAATATTATTTTTTTCTTGTAGTGTTTGAAGAGAAGGCAACACTGTCAAACTCAAGTACCGAAAGTGGAGAAAGAGGCCTTGAGCAGTGTGAAGCCCAGCTAATGGAAGCTTAGTTGCTCAATCATGTCAATTTAGGCAAATTTAATTTTAATTTTTGATTCTTTGAAATTCCAGAACATAAACGAAAAAAATGATATTTATATATGTATGTATATTGTATTATAAAAGAAGGATCTAATTTTAAACTAAAACATGTATATAAAAGATTAAATATTTTTCTTTTTTTATTGTTTTTAATATGAAAGTGAACCACTTTTTAAAAAATGGTGAACTATTATAATGGGTTTTGAAATACCCTATGTTATTTAGTTTATAAACTGATTTATTTTTATGCTATATGGCAGAGCGTTACGATTGCCAAGAGTTTTTCAACTCATACTACAAAGACTGTGATTGATTTTGATTATGTGATGTTTTTAATTTAAGCTGGAAGATTATTGACTGGTTGTACTTAAGCAAACTTTGTGTTGGTCTTAACAATTAAAATTGGGATCGGAAACTCAGTCACAGAATTTATACTACAAAAGAGTTTTATTGTTATTGACTATTTAAATATAAAATTATGTAAATACAAAAAATATAATGTGCATCTTGCACAGTGCCTTAAATAAATTGCATTGCAACATTGATAATATTAAATGAAGAAAATTGATTTCAGTCATTAGTTGTGTAAGAGAAGACGTATTTAGTTGATTTAATAAAAAAGCACATGTTGAGTAGACTAATTTAAACTTCTGAAAATTATATTTACAATAAAGTTCTCATTAACACATTAAATGCTAATAGATCCAAGTGGCTTCCCTCTGCAGTTTTTATTTAATTTTTTCCTGTTAAGCCAATGCAAGCAAAATGAATCCGAATTATGAAATTTATGTTATTTTTTTGTAACAAATAAAACTTTAATATATTGATATCTAAAATAAAATCTTATGGAAAAATTAACAAAAATTTTAGACTAATTTCTAGGTAAATTACCAATGTCATTATTGTACTCATTTTTTTAGCATATTTTTTTTAATATAATGTATTATTATTTATATGTTATTATCACTTTAGACCATTGTATGTATTATTAATAATTTCCATTTCTTAGTATTCTTAGTTAATTTTAAGATGTTGACTTCAGTGAAGTTTATAGAACATATATAGTTCCATCATCAGTTATAGGATGGTCATTTGATATAGGAATATATATTGCAAATGATTTATTAATCTTCTTAAGTCATGTTTTAGTGTTAATTACAAGAGCTGTGTAGATTCTGTTATAATGATCAATGTTAAAAGGTAAAGTACATAATATATGTCTATATTGAGTAAACAGATAAATAGTTTTTGATCATTCCATAAAGTCCATTAAATGGGGCATATCATTAGAATTTAAATTTAAGAAATTATAATTTTTTTTTTGTAAAATGTGTATGTCAGGTAAATCTGCTGATCTACATAAAGCAGATGCCATTCATATTGAATGTTTTAAGTGATGTAGGATAAGCACTTTATATTGAAATTAATTAAATAAAATATTTAAAAAAATAAAATTTTAAAATGATTGATTTTTATTATTTCCCTTCTAACATTAACAGGTCACACAGTGTTTTTTCTATTAATAAAAATTCTTTTTCCACTTTACTTTTTAATAAAGCTAGAAAAGTATCATGGAGCCCAAAATCTCAATGAAGAAAAGTGAACTAAGCATTAAAGAGAAATAGACGATGATGGTGGGGAACTTTTAAATTTTATTAATTTCAACTATTTCAATGAGTATTTAACACTTGGTATTGAGCATTTGATCCACTATTTCTCTTTAATCAAAATTGACTTTTAAAAACAAATTATATCGAAGCAAGACCACATTTCGTTCGTTTTCATATCATAACTAAAATTTTCCAAACTTTTTGATTTAATTTACTGCTGAACAATTCATTTAATGAGATAAATGATTGAATTAATATTTACCAATTCATTCATAAATTAGTTCATTGCAATTTATTATTTTTATTGGAGGAAAAAGGAAAGTTTTGTCTTATAAACCGCTTAAAAATATTTACCATTGTAGATAGTTTGGAACCTACATGGGATTAGTTTTTCGGACAAGTTCAAAAAGAAGTTTATTCTAGTATGAACTGAAAAGGTCCTACATTCAAGGTGAGGAAAGTACTTTTTCAAGATGCTTCAGCTTTTCAAGATGACTTCCGTGATAGCTAAAATTGAAACTTATAACTATGAAGCTATTTTGTTAAACTGCTTAATTTATATATCAGAATATCATTAATCCCAGTAGATATCCCAGTCCATCAAGACAAAATTAGGAGGTTGATGAACAATTTGCCATTTATAATGTTATTCCATGATTTAATTATCCCAGTCTTTGTGTTTGGATTAAGATTATGAAATGAAAAATTTATCACATCAAGTAAATAAAGTTCTGAAAATATAACCAAGAATTCATTTTTATTAACTATGAAATGAATAATAAAAATAAATAAGGCAACTTCAACTATTACAGATCTATTATTCAGCTTGTTAATACACAACCTTGGTGAAAAGAACTTAAGTTAGTGTTTGAAACCGAAGTCTCTGTTAAAAATATTAACTCAAAACCAAAATTTATTAAATTAAATATTATATCTCAGAATTCAGAGTAATATGTTGTTTTATTTTACTGTAAAATTTCTATCAATTATTATCCATTTAATTAGTTAACATCATTTTATTATTTATTTGCTTACCTTTTACCCGCTTCTAAGCCAAATCAGGACTTATGCATTTTCAAACTTCTATTTTTATTTTTTTTTAGATTTAGTTTTTAAGATAGGTTTACAGAGAAACTGAAATACCTACTTGAAATAATAATTCAATTTTGTATTTATTTATGAAACAGAACTTAGAGCAAAGAATAAATAAGATTAAATCAAGAATTAATTTATGGAACAACGAAATTAACGTTAATCCTAATAAGGTGAAATGGAATCAGTGCCAACTTAAGCAACAAAATTTATCCATGAAAGCGCTATTTCATTATTATGTTTTTTTTTTACGTTTTTGGAATTAATAACATTTTGTTTTTATTTTTAAGTAAAGCAATGTCATTAAATTGGGTTGAGATCTACCCCTTAAGCAGAAGGTTCCATGGTGTTCTGGTCCAAGGTTCCATACAATTCTGATAGTACAATAGCAAATGTTAGGTTACAAGATCATAGTGGCTACAATTGATTTCACAATCACTATCACCGTCACAGTCGCACCTCCCTTATAGTGAAAGCTTTCGCATCCTTAATCTTGTAGCCTAATATTTGTTGTCGTCCTGACAGAATTTGCTTGATAGTGGATAAGACTATCAACTTTCTGCGCATCCTAAAAATAGATTGAGAAAGACAAACATGTTTGTGTATTTTTTATTGGTTAAGACAGATTGAACTGTAAGGTGCACAATACCCATTAAACAAAAAATAAAAATGAATCATTAAGCTTAAGTTTGGGCCTTTAAATATTTGGTCATAATATATATAATAAATATCTGTTCCATTAGGATTCCAGCACACTGCCGGAGGTGCCCAATATCCAACTTAACTGCCATAGCTCTTTAATTTGAAGTCCTTCTCACTAAGACTGATTCCAACAAAATTAGTTTAACTGCCTGAATACATTCGTGAAATATTCCCACTGATCCACCAGTTTTAGTATATTTATTTTATTGTTTCACCTAGGGCCTAATGTGAATACCAGTCGTTACTGTATCACTCAGTTATTAATTTTTAATAAGGTTTTACCAAAAGAAAAGTTGCCTTTGCCACATCTCTCCTATGCAACTTGTCATTTATGAACATAATCTATAATTTTAATGATGAGAAGATAGTTGGTCATGGATAATATATATGAGGTGAAGATAGTAGGGGTTGTAGTCAGAGAATAACACAAATAAGTTAAAACTAATCTATTGATAACAATAATTTTAGTTTTCTTATGCAATTCTTTTCAATGGGTTCTTCAAATAATCGCCCTGCTCGCACTGGCAATCCATAAATAACGCTTTTTGCCCTGTCAATATTTTTTTTTTATATCCCATAAACCTTTCTTCCCTCTGATATTACTTTTCTCTCCCTCAAATCTCTGGTATAAATATAAAGTATAAAAAAAATATAACTTCCATTGTTTTAATGAAACACTATTGCATATTAATATGGGGTGGTGTTGAGTTATTTTTAACTTCATGAAAACTTATCTTTGATAACAGATAGATAATTTCAACTTCAATGTTTGATTACACTAAAGCAGTTAAGAACTGTTTTAGGAGGCCTGGAAGCCATGAATTCCTCTGCTTAACCTACGCCACTGAATACATATAAGTTATTGAAAGATATTTGTTTGGCTGAAAATAACACATTTGTTTATAAATGAATCTGATTGATAAAAGTTTTTGATTCAGCCGTTCTATCCAAAACAATCACCGGGGAAACGTTTTGCAGATTGAATACGAAAAAAAATTCGTGAAACTGGATGACATGATATACCCCAGGAACAGTATCTTGTTGGCCACTGGCAATAGGATCCTGCTGCTCAAGTTCATTACAGCTTCTGTAAGCCAGTTGATGAGGGATAATTCATAAGGGTAGAATTCCAGCTTAAAGTCTTCGTACTCCAGGAACCGGATGTCTAATATTGCGGTCCTGCAAAATCCATCGGGGACAAAGGAGACCTGCCCTATCAATTCTATTGAGTTCTTCCTAACTGAAACGCTAAAGTTTCCTTTTTTGGAGAATAAGAATAGGTCCAAGATCAAATCATACTGAAAAACCAGTTTTTCGAGGTTGAGATTAACTTTGAAGTATTGAATGGTGAATCCATCCCTAGTATCTGTCCTGTTCAGAAATGATTTTCCCTGCAGATGCCAAGTAGAGAAATTACTTATCTGACCATTTGTCACCTTAAAAGTAATCAAGTTCACGCTCGGCAGGTGTACTACATCCAGGCCTTTAAACTTCGTGTATTGGTTCACCCTGTCAATAAACAACTCGATCTGTTCATCAAAGCTACCGTCGAAGCGATAAGGTAAAGCTTTAACACTAGAGAACTGAAAAATGGTCACAACAAAAAATAGAAACATACGTAGCATGGCCAATGTCTTGAGGAAATTACACTTGTAAGACTGATTTGTTGATGTACTATCAACAAAAATACCTTACTCAGCCTATTTTTCTTTATCATTGCCATCAATGATAATGTACACATGCACATATTAAATCACTGCTGAGTCATATTATTTATCCAAGGGCACCAAAACACAATTTATTGTGAATATTTCCCTGCTTTATTTTATTAGTGGCACATTTGACAATTTGTTTTTATTCATTTTGTAATTGGCGTATTGCGTAGATTGAGCTGTATAATGCATTTAACTTATGACAGCCCAACCAGCTTTGGGATAGTCAGTAGATAACCACAGTCTAGGTATAAATTAGATTAAAATTCAGAAATTTTTATTTGTCAGATATACACTAATAAACCAAAATAGCAATTTATTCAATGAAGTTGTTTATGTAAGGACTATTAGGTTTAGTTTAATTTTAAAAGTTTCTTTTAAATAAATTCTATTTTCATTTATTGTCCTTAAAACTGATCTCAAGGAAAGAGTTTAAATAAGGAAACTTGATCAAGCTTTAAAAAATCTTTTACTAGGATCCTTTCAATTTTTTTTATCTAAAATTGATATGAAATCAAATATTATAGTTAAAAGGAGGTAAGACGACAACCATAAGAGAAGAGAAAAAGAGAGGGAATACAAATAATACTTAATAGATTGTCCTAATGGCTTAGAGTAATTTTAGTATAATAGGCTAATAGTAATTTTAACAAGGTGTCCAAAAAGTTTCAAAATAGTTTTTGAGCTAGTATGTTTAACCATTTCAGACTAACTAGTCAACTGGTGAAAAAACTCATTAAACATAAATTCTCATTTCTGAATAAGTAAACAATTTTTAAAAAAATAATTTTTTTGTTTGAAAATATCCAAAAAATAAAGAAATGTATTTTATTGTATTATTTAATCTGTGCCAATGTATTTTAATTTCATTCAATGAACTCTCTTATCTTACTTGATAGCCTTTCAAAAAGATAATTCTTGGTGTTTCTGACCTGCTATTTCAGCAACTTTACTTAATCAGATAATGTTAATCAGCATAATCACCAGTTCTTAAAGTTTCTTCTTCAGTATTATAACCACCAGTTCACTCAATTAGGCAAAACAAATTAAAATAATGTATGGAGAAGATGATTGGGGGAGGGTGGGTACGATCAGCAAAGAACAGCATATAAAAACAAAAAACATTTATGTTGTTCTTTGTTGACCACGTCTTTGTGTGGTCATCTTTTCCAATCAGTAATCTACAGTCAACTATCTATCTACACCTCATTAAAATACTTTGTAGAAACTATTATGTAAGCATTAATCAAAAAAACAATTTTCTTTTTGCAGTGATTTTTGATGAAGATTCTTTCTTTTGGGTTTTTTTAAAGGGATGCCATAAACAAAAAAAAAGAACAGTTATTTCTTTTTTTTTCCTACACAGCAAACCCCATTGATTGTTACACTAGATTTGACAGAGCTGAAAGCATTAGAGAATATTCTTCCCTCTGATATTAACTGATTCCCCATACTTCACAAATCTATGCCCAGCTGAAGTAGAGTCATTCCATTGGTTCCTGACCAATAGAAGTCTAGGGACAACAAAGCCGAAAATAGAACCATGCAAACCACTTTTAACTTGGTTTAAAGAGGCATTCCTTAAAGTGTTTAAAAATTAGACTACTTAAAAGTACATTCTGACACATTTATAATTTTTTCTTTAAAAAACTTCCCACTAACACTAAAATATCAGGAAAAATTAATAATAAAGTAGTTCTAACATTAAGCCCTGAAAAGGTCATCAACTTCCATGGCCCTCCAGTAAGGAAAAACTACTCTACACTAACTACCAAAATAAGTACTTCTAAGTTCCTTTATTTAGTAACATATCCATCTCCATGGCCTTCAGCACACATTTCACCTCCATCAGCTTAAATCCTAAATTGCAGCCACAGCACATACTCCAGCTGTTCCAATTTCTATAATACTCATTTCCACAAAATATAATAATTGGACAGATACTTTATCTTAATTTTATCTTTTCATGATTCTATTTCCTATCCGTTATCTGTAATGCTTCCTTCTTCAACTTCCAAATTTAAATTCCATATAAACCACCCAAACCTTATTTCTAACCTGCCTGGCTGGCTTCTGAATAACCTGATAATCCTCCTAGGCATCTGAAAAGAAGATGGCCTCGAGATTTTATCTAGAAATGTGATTGTTTTATCAATAGGTAGATTCTTCACCTGTATCATGCCATTGTATAACTAACATCAAATTTACTTATTGGATATATTTTAATACAACTGTAAATATCAATAAATACATTTTTTAAAAAGCCATCAACGATGCATTAACATTTGCACTAAGTATCTATATTCATCTATATTGATAAATAGATTAGTTTTATCCCTTTCCTTTTTATGCCATTCAAATGACTAAATTTGTTTTATTAAAATTAGTTTTATATCTATTAATCTTTTTGTTAAAATAAAAATATATTTCCCATAATTTATTTATTTTTTATCATGAAAGGTGTTTGTTTTTTCAATGTGATTCTAGCCAAATTATTTTTCAAATTAAAACAATATAGTTCAAATTATTTTAAGATAACTTTAATCACATATCTAATTTTATTTTACACTTCATGTAATTGTCAGAGGGAAGATAAAATATTGAAGGGGGCTGTAAGAAATAAGTGCAACCAGTATTTATTTATAAAACAGAAACAATCCTATTAACATTAGGATAAAACAATATAAATTAACAATAAAATAAAAGTACCAACTGATTGACACACAAATTTTAATATACTGTTTATAAAAATTATAATTAAAAGGTTAGAACAAAGAGCTGAAAGAATCAATTCAGAAGTACAATAAGAACAAGGCAGAGAAAATGATAAAATTAAGATAGAAATTGGAGTCCACTATACAATATTTCAATTCAAACAATAAAAAAGTAAGAATAATATATTTTAAAATTTGTCATCTAATATCAATTAACTCTCTACGATAACAAAGCCACTCTAATTTTGTAATTTTATCTGAAATTTAATGTCTTTATCTCAATAAACTACTTTTCATACCGTGGGGTTAATGCTTAAGACAAGTCAATCACATTAAGGCAGTTTAGGATAAAGCGATTGCATTATTAAGTTTGTAGATAGTCAAATTGACAATATTTGTTTTGATTTATAGACTTAAATAGTGCTCACAATAAACCCACAATACAGTACATGGTTATATGTAAAAATATTCTGTTAATTCTAATTATAAAAATTGAATGTCAACAGACACTATCACAATCGGTGTATAATATGTATTATTAGAAAACAGTCAATAATACCATCAAAAGTGTTTCCTATAATTTCACTATTATAAGTTAAGAGGTTTTCCTCTGCCTAAGTTTACTTATTTGTATTAAAAAAATCGTTACCTAAGTGGAAGTATTTATAAGCTAATAGCTTTTACTATCAGCATACTACTTCAAATTCATATAAAACATGTTATACAGCAAATCAATGTTTATAACTTTAGCAAACCAAATATCAAAACTTTATTGCATATATTTGAAAACGAATACAGCCCTTAAGTAATACATGAAATCAAGTCAGGATTACAAACTGGGAAAATGAATGCAATTATTATATTGTTAATGTATATTTATACAATATATATATTAGGATATATATTTATACTTTAGCATGTTTATATAGTAAATAAATATTGGAACTCATATTAATGTCAATAGTATAATTTGAAGTAATATCAAAACTTTGAGCTGCTTGATCTTTATACATGAGAGAGTCGCTAGCCTTTGTTCTCCAGTGGGCTGGTGACAAGAGTCTTACCACCAGCTATCGTAGTCTTATACTGTTCCGGAACAGGTTGTTCTAACTGTAACAAAGATAAAAAACATAAGCCTTCATAAAAATATCAAAAAATTTCATATTTTAGGAACTAGGAATATTATTCAAAGCCAATTATCAAAGTATGGGAAATTCCTCTCCTCTTATTGTTAAAAAATATCCAAATCAAACAAAGTTTGAAAATTGAGCCTTTGTCAATTCTTATTTCCAAGATCAATACAAATTGTCACACATGATATTTCTTCCATAACATCAGCAAAAAAGATATTTTATAGTCCAGTCAATCAGCAAAAATTTATTTTAGAAAATTAAGTTCCTGGAGAGATATCTGAGATGAATCAATTAGACTGGACACTGTATAACTTATGCCACTATAGGAAATTAAAAAATAAATAAATAAATATAT
>NW_027114872.1:73376-73732 GCF_000696795.3 Halyomorpha halys
TATTGGTCCTCTTACAGTTTTTTAGTTACTTCTCATCCATCAAAGTGTGTTGTTAGGCGATCCAAACAAAGAGTCCCTTTTTCTTCTCGGGTGACTCTTGGTTGTCCTCTTTTTTCAAGATGTCCAACCTTGCTGGACAGAAATTTGATGAGGACCTCCTCATCCTGGAAACATCATTTCCCAATCGCGCCCAAACAACGAATGAATATACCAAAAACCAAAACATGCCTCGATGTTCCACGTAAACATCGATTGTGGCACATTTACTTTCTGAATATTATTCTTTAGCACTATTTCTTGACTTCTATTTTTTCTTAAATTTACTGTATTTTCAATTATGATGGGAAGAGTTTAAA
>NW_027114872.1:74053-86062 GCF_000696795.3 Halyomorpha halys
CGATGGACTTTTTGATAAATATATAAAATATTATTTGAATATTTTTTATATCCTCTTATTTTCTTCAGTCAAAATTGCATTTCCAGTAGGTAATTACATTTATTTCAAGGTTAATAATTTGCTATTAGATAATATCATCTACAGAACAAGCCATTGTTAAAATAAAGGAGTAACCTGAAAGGAGTTTTTCATATAAGCAAACGAAAGTGGAAGATGAAATTGGTAATAGAACTATTTTACACAATATCCAACTTCCATCCAAATTCAGGCCAAATATAACGAGCCATTTTCAAAATATAGATGTGCTGAGGAAGATTTATTCACAAATGCCTTAATAAAAGTAGTGAATGGAATAAGAAATAAATCGATATGGGGCAAACCCACACAATCACTGAAAACTTCCTCAAAAATGGATGATTAATGATTCGATTGATTACGTCCAAACACAAATTTGACATGAGAGAGATACACAGAGAACCAGATTTGTATCTTCAATACAAATGAAAATTTTCGATTCTGAGGACATAAATATTTTTCTTTTCCAGCTTGAATAAAAAGCTTCCCAATCTTTAGCAGTGGAAAAAAAAAATTAATGCCATCACTGTAAGTTAACAAACCTAGCTTGAAGATGGTGATCTCTAATAAAATTCCTTACAGGGAGAGGGTCTCACATAATACATAATTGAAATTAAGGTTTAAATAGATAAAAATAAGTTTTATGTACTTACATAGTCACCAGAAGCCTGGGGAAGAAGCACATTCATTTCAGACGATTTGGAACTTACAATTTCAACATCTAGGGTCTCTTTACTGAGGTACATTTGACAACCATCTGTCTTATCTATAGATATAGTTGGAACTCTACCCAGTATCTGAAATAAAGATTGAGAAAGATGTAAGCAACTAAAACAAATATTAAATCAAATTAATCTTCAATGACAGTAAGGTCAGTCAATTAGAACACAATTATAAACTAAAATAATATGAGTAATAATAATTAATATTATTATTACTCTCATAATTATGAGTAATAATAATTAAATAATAATATATTATGAGCAAATAGGCTGATCTAAGGAAGCCTTCAAGTTATATCTATAAATATTATATTATGTCTATATATAGCCTAAATATTATATCATTCTAGTAAGGAACATGTTTGACAATAGTTTATTCTATATATAATGGGGATAGCTTTTAAGTTAGATCCAGGAAAGAATTTAAAACTGAATTTAATTAATGGATTTTGTATCAGGCAGAAGGAAAATTGGAGTACTGATGGGAAAAGTTAAATATATTTGTAGAAAATCATCAAAGAACAGCTGGACACTGTTATTAATTTCATTAGAATCAAGTTCCATTTAATTTTATGTCTAAAATACTATAAACTTCTACAACACCATGCACGGTTACATAGTCATTTATAAAACAATAAATATATCTTAAGTTTTATATTCTACATGAAATATTCCTTTAGAATTTTTATATATAAGATAACATAACATTTTTGTGGAAAGATAAAGGGGGCAAGATCAGGATACAATTTTAAAAGTTTGACTTTGAAAGCTATTACAAATTAATTTTAAAGATAGAGAGATGACACTTTGTCATTAAATATATCACACAATTACACTTTACAAAAAACAGGCTGCCAGCAGGTTTCGGTTCTGGGGCCGGTTCTATGGAAGCTAGTATTCGAGCAATGGTTAGGGGAGATAGACAACAGTAGGTCCCTAGCCACATTCTATGTTGATAATCTCACAGTCATTGTGGCTGAGTGGTGAATGAGGGAAAAAAGTATGGCCAAGACTCAGGCCATACTCCTAAGAGACTCCACGAACAGTGCACTCCTAGGCCATACTCATAAGAGACTCCACGGACAGTGCACTCCTATCACATTGGATACACAAAGGCAGAGAGTAAGAATAGATGAGGCAAGCGAAAAGGGTGCAATTCTGAGAAAGTGCTTCCCCACCATCCATACAAGATTGAAGGCTAAGTAGGTACTCCAAGACTACTGGGTCTCATAGATCCTGACAGGACACAGAGGGTTCCGTAGAAAGCTGTAGAGCTTTGGAAAGAACGTTGACCCCTGTGTCCCAGCTTTGGAGTCTCTGAAACGGCAGAACATGTAGTGGTAGATTGTACTACCATGGATGGGCATTGATCTGGGTTAAGAGAAAAACGTGATCTTTGCAGAGTCGGACTTCCCCCGTCTGATGGAAGAAAAAACTATTCCTTTTTCAGGGAGTTCATCTATGGGTGGAAGGAGGTGGTGGACCTGACACATTTTATGTTGGGGAGAGCTCAACTACCCAGCATCGGAGAGTCACTGGAAAAAGATGCAGACACAGACTCATCCGAGCGCTGGGCTTCACAACAATCTAAATGTTAACAATTTATGTTCCAATAAATTAAAATAAATTGTTGATTATTGGCAGCAGTGGCATATACAAGCCTTGGCGCACTTTCTTACCATATGCCAGAAATGGCAAGGATGGGGATTTAAAAAAAATAAAAATAGGTCTGTTCGCACATAAGCTCATATACTGAAGTGAAAAGTTAAAGGGGTAATTCAGAAGTTAATTTAAACCTGAATAATTTCAAAATATTGTGACTATTATTACTTAATCCATAAACTAAATCTATATAGTTACTTATATTACCTTAACAAAAAACTTATTTTATATTTTTGTGTCTTAAATATTGAAAATTAAAAGTTTAAGTAAGCAAGGAAGCGTGTACAACTGGCTTCTTTTGTAATTTCTTAAAGATGAACATTTTTTTACCTGCATCTGAACAGATTGACAGTTGACAATTTCAATGGAAGACACAAGTGAGTCAACGAGGACTGAAGTCTTGCGGCATGAATCAAGGAATACAGAATTCACTTTCCCCTTCACAGTTAGGGTTGAATTTATGCAGCCAAACATATAGACAACATTGTTCATATCAGCACCTTCGACTATTAGATTAGGGTTGTCTTTTTGATGTTCCTAAAAAAAAAATTATGATATTAGGATGATTCCAAATAAAATCTGGACAGTTAAAAAAATTCTTACTGAAATTACCCGGGGGTGACGGTAGCAGCGTGGTAATGCACCTGTCTGCCAACCCATAGATTGCGAGTTTGAGTCCCTGGTCCTAAATGGGATTTTTTCAATTCATTTGTGAGCCCGTCAGCCAATGGGTGGCACTCACAAAAATAGGAGTGGGAGTGACGGACTCACCCTATGAAAACCACATCAAGAAACGAGCGATGTATTTCCTAAGTACATCGCGCGAGGCCTTGGACCTCCATGGTCTGTCGCGCCAATAAAAAAATAAAAACTTATTTTCTAGGAATGGCAATGTTGAACCCTCCTAGAATATTTTCCATAAAGCCAGTTTGGACAATTGACAATTAGATAATCAACGCTCTACTGTATTTTCATTAGTGGTTTCAGGGTTAAATGGCCAAACTGAAAATATGTACTAAGAACCTCAAACAAGAAAAAAATTTCCTCTGATGGTTAGTCCACAAATGCTTTGTTTAGAAGATATTCACATCTAAATATTTTCATTGTTATGAATTATTTACATTATATGAAATAAATAAAACCTATTTATTTGTTTTAACTACTTTATTAATTAAATGTAAACATTAAGATTCATATTTAAGGTTGTTCAAAGTGCAGGTATGTCCGCAAATGCTGTGATTAAGAGATGGATTTGATACAATACTAATATGTCCTTTTATCCCTAATTATATAAAAAAATATTGGCAACATAATAATTAATACTATTTGGAATTAACCTTAGAAACTGTCAATAACATTTATCAGGTTGTAAGAGGCTTTCGCAGAGTACTCATCATTATGCCTTCAATTTATACTAATGGTGCATTTGCTATAATACCCGTGCTGATAATATTTTTGCCCCTCCACAAAATGCTCAAGAAAATCAGTTTGAACAATATTTAATATGAATTTTAATAGCATATAATTAATAAAGTAGTTAGAACAAATAAATATGTTTTATTTATTTCTTGTAACATAAATAATTCATAACAATGAAAATTTTTAGGTGTGATAATCTCCTAAACAAAGCGTTAGAGGACATATCTTCAGAGGAAATTTTTTTTTGTTTCGAGGTCCTTCATTCATATTTTCAGTTGGGCCACTTAACCCTGAAACACCCTGTATATCTCAGTTCAAATGAAAAAAATGGTAAATAAGAAAACAAAAACGAAAATCACTTACAATAAGCCACTTTTTCCCATCCCTCTTAAACACAGGAGGTTTACTGGAAGGTTGTGTTGGAGCTGCTCCGATTGTTTTAGCAGGAGCTGTGACTGTGGGTTTAAAAGGAGCGGGGCCCGATCTCAAGCCTGGATTTTTGTGTGTCTGCATCTCAGAAGTTACTTTTTTCAGATCTAAAATAGATAAAATTATTGCTATCAAAGGATAATGATGATTTTTACATCTTAAAAAAATAAAAATAAAATTGGAAACACGAATCAACAGATATGGTATACAATTTAAATATTGTAAAAGAAGTATTCACAAAATTCAGGTGCTTCATTCTCTGAACAAATGCTTTAACATACTAGAAAGTCAGTGAATTTACTACTCATAGGCAAGATTCCAAGATGGAAATTCTAACAAAATAGTAATATCAAGCAGACCTAAAGCACACTATTTACAATGAACTAAAATATACATAAACAAGAGTTTCTTTGTATTTCTTCAGACCAACCTTGACTATAGATAAGAACATGAGATTTCAAGAAAACAAACATGTGAAGATGTATTTTACCATAACAACTGTTAATAATAAGATTTAACTTATTAAACATGAGTTCACGATTGTAATTTTTTAAAACAATTTTGAATATAACTTCAATTAATCCTTTTTGCCATAGCAGTATAAAACAAATATTACATACCCAAAGAACAGAAAATAACTAGATAACTCAACTTGAGAAAATTATTGAAAGAAGTCATCAAAATAGTGCAGAATTCTAGTACAAAGTTGTCTTTAATACAGGTTGTCATACACACAACGAATAAATATGTGGTAAGTGTTGATGAATGGCTTTACGTCTCTCCACAACAATAATCCAATGTTCCTTCCATTCTATAGTTTATTTTATAAAGCATGATCCTAACTAATCTATTATGAACTGATGAATGCCTACAGCTACTAAATTCCTACAATTCAGGAATAATTGTTTTTATCTTTTATTTTACTAAAGTTGCTAGAATCAAACCTCAAGACTTGCTAACGTTTTGTAATAAATAAAATCATTTGTGTAATTTCTAATTGATATGTTTGTAAAATATAGCATTATTTTAAGTTTTACAACATGCAACTAGTTTATCCATTATAGCTAGGAAAGTGCTCTTTGCAAAATCGTTTCAATAGCTAACTTCGTGAGACACCATAGAAGTGGTAACCACTTGCGTCTTACTGCACTGTACATAACCCTTCTCCCATAGCTGCTAGTTACAATATGTAGACAGGCCACAGCCATCATGTTTATTTTTACTACAGTTCTTTTGGTCAATCATTAACATTTAAATGATAGAAATTTCGCTTTGTACCTCATTCCCCTTTGATGATCAAAATCCTTTCAAATGACTTTTTTTGGTGTATCAACATAATAACATCGTATCAACAGGATAACATTGCAGGTTAGGAAAATTAAGGTATGGTATTTGTTTGTAAATATGCCAAATAAAGTTACTAAAACAGTACATCAAAGAGCATTGCAATGAATTTAAAATTAAATAAAAGAGTAATCAAAATTTATGCAACATAAAACATAAAAATTACAAAGTGTATGTGAATCTTTAATTTGAACTTTGATTAAATTAATTTGAAATTTAATTTCCGGATCAGCTAGTAGTGTGATAAAATTCAATATTATAACAATACATTATAACATCTCTATCAATATAAAAAACTTTAACATATATAGCTTACCAGCATAAAACAAATAAAGTTGAAACTACAGAAACATCTAAGGAACTAGTAATAAAAAATTTCCATAAAGGTATATTCACATTATTATAGTCACCTACTTTTAGTCAAATTAATATCAATATTTACACAATAATAATACAATGTATTAAAAACAAAAAAAATCTAAAATAAATATTAAACAGAGCGAAACATACTAATGATACAAATAATTTTTAAGTCAAATAATAAAACAATTAGATCAATGGATTCATTGTGATATTAATTTATTATTTACTAATAAATTTTAAAGTATATCTATGGTTTATAATTGTATTTTTTTCCAACTGTTGCCAAGCAACATACAAAACATAAACACATGTTTTTTAAAATGTCTGTCAATATATGTAAGTATGACTTAAAAACAAACTCAAAACAGTTTGTAAATGTTTCTGTTAATACAATGAAAAATTGTTGATAAATATTTTAAAGTAATATATTACTGACACATCATACTATGTGCACAACATAAAGAAATTATTTTGTCAGTATGTTGTGGTATACTTAAGGAAGAACAAGAATATCAGAGGATATAATATAATAAGCTTAGAAGGAGAAATATGTAAATGACCTTTTTTTTTTTAAATTCCATGTTTTATACAGAACATTTATCAAGATTTAAATATATTACTTAACATGATAACTAAAGTATAACAAAAATTACACAAACACATAATAAGATGTTTATATGTTATATAATGTAATAGGGTGTTATAAATAGAAAATATAATTTACCCTTTGAAATCATCATAAAAAGATTACTAATGCTAAAACTGCTTACTCTTAGTGATGCCTTCGCCTTGATTGATTTCAGCAAATAGTGCTGACCTCTCATCACCACCTGCTGTAGAAGAGTCACTCAACAGCAGAGTGTCGAGGGCTGGAGGCGGTGGAGGTGGAGGAGCAGCAGGACCTGTGCCCTTTGCCGCCCACACCAACCCAGTTGTATGAACTTCCTTCACGTAAGCCTGCAGTTTTGTGAGGCTCTCGATCCAAGATTTAGTCCAATCAACATGGGTCTTATCCCTGAACAACACAATATATTAAAATCTATAGTCAGAAAAACAATTAACATAAAAAGAAATAAAATAATATCTCGTATAAAGAATTAACCTATTATGCCTACTATTAACGAACTTGATTAACGAAAAAATTAAATATGAAGAATGATTAATTAAAAAAAGATCACATTTATCACAGTTATCAATTCAGGAAGGTTACTAGCACTCATTTAATCACCACTATCAAAGAGTGTTATTTATTTGATGCAATTATTTTATGACCTCCCAGCACTGCTTGAACAGCACAAAGTTTCTACAGTATATAAAAGATTCATCAAGTCTTGATACTTTTGACAGTCTAGCTAAATAACTATTCAGTAAAAACACATTCCATCTGAGTACACACAATTAGGGAATTCTTTTCAATGCTAGAAAGTATAGTAAGCCCCAAAAAAGAAGCAGTGCAGTTCAATATAGTAGAAGCTATAGGCCCATGAAACTGTAAAGTCCCATTTTGTTTGAGTATCGTAGAAGTGGATTAATTTGCGCCTTACAGGATAAGATTGACACTGATGTAAAAAGTTTCATGTTGCTTAGGATGACACAGCAGTGGCAGTAAAAGGCACAAAAGGGTATAGGGGAGAGAGGAAAAGTTTACATTCCAATTGGTGGTAACAAAGTCCAGTTATATTCAGGGAACATAAGATAAAAATACTATGTATGTCATTGGAAGTGTCTGTAGATATACCAATGTTTTAGTTAATCATTTTTGCCTAGTTTCCAAATAAGTATGAATAAATAAAAAATATAATACAAATTCGCTGACTACTTACTTTTCCTTCCAGTCTTTGAGAACCCTATTCGTATAGAATTGTCCAGCATCATTCATTTCCTTTATATAAGGAGCTGGTGCAGGTTTCTGAAACAAATATATTTGTATTAGATGAAATTGCTTTTTTAAGATACAAAACATAATAATCAGAAATTCTATTCTAATAATAAATAATGTCTATTATAATAATAATAAATAAATTGAAATAAACATGTCTACTTTAAACTTGGAAATGGTTCTAAACAGGACTAGTAAGGAATGCAACATATTCAAACAAACAAAAGCTTTAACAAATAACACAACTTCAATTCATACCTGCTATTCAACGGAGAGAAAGAGAAATGGAGGACTGGATGAGGGAAACTGCAAATCCAATTAGTACCAACTTTATCTATATACCAGCCAACCAATCCTCAACAGGTGTTTTTGAAGCAACAGATTTATTAACGATTCAGTTACTTAGTATCGTACTTACAATAATCTGAATTTATTTATTTTATTAATTCATTTCTTTGTAAAATTAAGTATAATAAATAATAACTAAAAAGGTTTTATATTATATTATAATATCAACTGACTCAAGTATGTGAATAAACATCATTTTTAATTTGAGGACTAAAATTATCCTAGCGACAACCAATAAATAATTAGCTTCCCTCTACGCCACAACCCCTGATGAAGACCTGAAACTCAGGTCGAAATGTCGGCATAAAATAAATAAATATGGTTTTGTTTATTTATGTTGTTCTTTGCTGACCGCACCCCCAGACAAACTTCTTCAAGAATAAATAATTAATAATAGATTGATTATGAAGTATGGTATCAAATGATTCAAATGATTAAGAATTTCTCTTTAATAAAATAAATAAATAAAAAAACTAGAAAAATGTTTCACAATCTAAAGTTTGGTTACCTTTCTTCTTAGTTGGTTTTCTTTTAAAAATATATACTACCAAATAATTATAGACTAAATTATTTGAAAATTTTAAACAAGTTAGATGTTGGAGAGTTAGGTACTATGACCTGCTGACAAGCAGGGTTTTCCATGCAGAACAGAGTTCTCATAAACATTATGGAATTTAATTTGATCCATTTTTAGAAAAATTAACTATACATTGTTTATACAAATCTTATTACTCATAAATAAGAGTTAACAATAAGGTGATATGTTTCACTGGCTTAATATCACCTACAAAGAAAATAACTGTATTAAATATAAAAAAAGAAAATAAATTTTTTGAAAAAGCAGATACTTAATTTTAATTCCTTTTAATGAATAGAAATTTTGTAACATTAAACCAGTCAGATAAAAAGGAATCCACCCATATTAAACAGGTACTTTACGATTCCCATAGAGAATGCACAAAAGTAGGAAAGTTTTGGATTTTTATTGAATTAGATCATAAGACACATTTTTATTATTAAAACCTATAATACATGGGATACCTTTGATTATTTTTTAATCAAAAGTAAGTGAACAATAAAAAAATCTTTGAAGTTAACTTATTTGAAGACTAATCAGAGATTAGAACAAGATATCAGATATACCTATAACAAGATATACCTTTGTGACTCAAATCTAATAAGTGCATGGGTCTTCTACGCAAAATTAATCAATATTTTTCCTAACTGAATCTATATTAAATATTTAATACGTAATACTCACCATAGTAACCCAGCCAAGAGCAGGAACACTTTCTGAAATAGCAGACAGGTGGTTGAAGAAAGGTGACGCCCTATTCTTATCACGCACAGATTGAATCTGTTGGATGAAAGTAGATAGTGGTGCTAAAAGGGACACTTGTTCCGATTGGTCTGGCTCAGGCCTGCTACCGGCAATTTCAATATAGTCCAACTGGGCTCTAATAACAAAAACGACAACAAATAAATACAGATAAAAATTACAAACCAACTTTTTAAAAATTTAGAAAAAGAAGTAAATAGCACTGAACAGCAGATTAATATAAACAACATACCGTCCAGCTCCACTTGGTTTCCAAATACAATTAGTTTAGTAAACAAAAGTTAGTTAAACCAAAAATAAAACTAATTAGTTCAAATCAATTATCATTTTTTGTTTTGGTCAATTCATAACTCATAGGTTTTTTAAACAGAGATAGAGCAAAATTGTAAATTAATTTATTTTTTATTACAATTTAAAAAAGTGTTATAGTTTCATAATACTCACTTAAATGCACCTTGTACAAGGTTAGCCTGTTCGGCAACTGGGCCTCCAATCTTATGGGACAGGCTAACAAATGTAGACAGTGGGCCATCTACGATGTCACGGAACCCAGCAGTGTTGGCAACCATCTCTGTTACGTTCTCACAACAAGGACTGCTTACTAGAATATAACAAGAATATGAGGAGGGGGGGAATTATATATATATACACACACAATCAATAATCCAAGTAAAATGTAAAATTAACTTTTATGTGTCGAATAAAAAATAATTTTTTCAAAGCTTTTTTTTTATTTTAGTTTATTATATAATGGTTTGATATTTCCTGCTTCGTGATGGTAACATGCAGACTTTTTAGGGATCCATATCACCAATTGAATAAGATCTTCAGCAGTAGGAATATCATTGGCTTATGTGGAAATAACAAGTATGGTAATGAAGAGTTGAAGAAGAACATAATTAGACAGAATGTAATGTAAAATATAAAAAGAGCATGGGCAGCAGACACACTTTATCAGGTACATCCTTACCCATTCTATCCTCGCTCATCCTCATAACATGGTCTAGCCATTTTAGTCTCTATATTTTAATATGTGAGGAAATGCTAATTTCTTAGTAGAGCTGAAAATAGTTTGCTGTTCTTCCTTCTTCTCTAAAGACCATTCTTGCTTACAGGTCATACAATTCTCTTCTGAATCACTCTTTCAAACCTGTCACTTCTTCTCAAAATACAACCCTCACGTATATTGGGTCCAATGATTATCCTCACTCTTTCAAACCTGTCTCACAGGTAGATACACTTATTGTTGAGGTCCATGTTTCTTCATGACTACTAGTCTTATTAGAGTTTTATACAGCATGAACTTAGACATAAGACTCAAAAGTTTACTTTAAATAAGCCTTGAGATAGAGAAATAGGCTCAATTTTCTGAAGAAATTCTCGTTCTCACCTCATCTTCCTCGTCCAGTGAATAGAGGCAGATGAGGTCATATTAATGACAGCTTGTAAAGTGATGTTAAACAAGAGAAGAGCTATTGGGTACCCATGGTGCTTTTCACATTGGCTCAGACGCTCTATAATACTTAACTTGGCAGATTGTAAACACCATAGAACATGGTACTAATCGGCTCAGTTTATTTAGCAGCCCCAGTTTATGTTTGGCAAATATGAGTTTACTCGGTATGATTGTGTCATAGGCTACCTTAAAATCAACAAACAGAATCTACATAGTCTGCTGGTAGTCTTTCATCTTCTTAATGGTCTGTCTGTCTTGGGCCGGAAACCACTCTGATAGTCAACAAGTCTTCATTCTACATAAGGAAGGAGCCTATTTTCAAGCGCTATTGAAAAGATTTTATAGGCAGTATGTATTAAGCAAACTAATCCCTTGATAATTACTGCATAATGCTGATTCTCCTTTCTTCTGGCAGGGCAATATTAGGGCCTTATTCCATTCTTTGTGTAAGGCCTCCTCTTCCCACATTTGTGCTATGCAG
Organism: Halyomorpha halys; assembly: GCF_000696795.3. Lineage (NCBI taxonomy): Eukaryota > Metazoa > Arthropoda > Insecta > Hemiptera > Pentatomidae > Halyomorpha > Halyomorpha halys. The sequence goes on from NW_027114872.1 coordinate 85,571, forward strand.
AGGGGAGGGGAGGAAATATATTTAACAGACTTTTCTGGAACCATCAAAACTGCATTTAGGGTTTATGAAGCGGATATAAAAGCTTTCTTAACCTCCCCTAATAGAAGAAATAAGGTAAGTTTACAACGACTGAAAGTGAAATGTCAGGAACAAATATTTTCAACAAATCGGTTCGGCAAAATCAATTACTATTAACATTTTTGTTTAACAGAGCAAAATTAATTACACTTAACTATTGACTGATTAACATAGTATGCAGCTAAATGTTAGTATCATGTGTTATAAATCTATCTTTAGTAACAATGCAGACAGATATAATCCATAAATTTTAAGATCATATTTTTTCTTACGTATAATTTTATAGTATAAAAAATATATATATTTATACTAAACATGAAACTCTTAGGAAGGCTAAAAATCAAAGATGAGATCCAATTGCCAAGAGTTAGAGAAACTAAGACCTCTCAACTTGACCATACATCCTCCCCCCCC
>NW_027114872.1:86112-91368 GCF_000696795.3 Halyomorpha halys
CCGGACCCGCCCCACTAAGACCTCCGGGGAGCGACGGTCCTATATCACTTTTGAAATAGTAGCTTAAAATGGGAAGAGGATAATTTAAGATAGTTTAGTCAAGCAATATTTAAAAAGCGCCTGAAATTGAAAAACGGCATGAAACCCTAACCTTTACTATGAAACAGCGGTAGTCTTACTGATCTGACTTTAAAACTCCAGTAAACTGAAATTAAAATTGCAGCACTTACAGATGACATTAGAATATTCAGTAGTAATGGACCAAATCTCCAGTTTGAACTCCGTACTCAGTCAGAACTCCAGTTAATAAACATGAAAATAAGTCGGAAAAACGATAATTATGAGAATCAGAAGGAGAGAAAATCGAGTAGGACGATGCATTGTAAATTACAGGTGAAAACCTCGAACTTCTACTGCAATTAAAGTACCTAAGGGTTAACCCTGAGAAAATGAACTGGATAGAAAGTTGTTTTAAATATAAGGAATACTGGTATATAAAGAGAATTTTTAAGTGCATAAACATAATGGCATGTAAAAACACTTTCCATCTGAATTTGATAAATCATATTGAAGGACTCTCATTATCTAGCATATAACCCAACTTGGATTTTCACTATTTTAAAAATAGTTTAAGGTAGAACAAGACAAGACAAAATTGAGAATGACATAAAACGGACCGACCAAAATGTAAGATCAGTTTAGTAGAGCATTAGTTAAGATGGTATGGATATTTCGAGAATGTCCGAAGAATACATGGTAAAAGTCAAATATGAGGTAGTAATGGAAAAAGATCAATAGAAAGCGATTCTCACAAATAATAAAGGAAGCAGGTCGATGAGAAGACCTAGGAACATCTGGGAGGGGAGGAAAGTGAAGGAGGCCGCAAGAAAAAGCATACGCAAGAGTTAGAAAAAAGAAATTTGATTCAAGAGCCCCTATGGACTGAGATCTGTATGTGTACTTCTCGCTTACATATGGTTTTAGATGAATTAAATAAATAAATTAAAAAGCATTCAAAGAGTAATAAAGAAATACTACAAAGAAAAATTAATAAAACATTTTTTTAGGAGAAACTTCTAAAGATCTTTCCTATATAAAGATCCAAAACATTAACAACTTAGTAATTGTAAAACTGTGTAATGATTCATAATGCCTTGCAGATAAAACCGATTCCAAGAAGCTAATACTACATATATAGACACACCATTTTATAAAAAAAAAGATACAATTTTTTTTTTTAGTAATGTTTTAAAAAGAAGAAAAATGTTTTCACATGTTTTAATAGAGCTATATATATAATAGTGAGGACAATTTCCATATTATGACGCCAGACTAAATCGAATATGAATTACAATATTAAGGAATATACATATATACAATTGAATATAAATATGTAAATCAATGACGAAATAACCATATTGGGCAGGGAAATAACGTCGGTTAAGGGGACCGAAAACCCAATGCCAATATCAAGGAAAGGGACCAAGCCTTACATAGTTCCCTCCATAACCCCAGGACCTGAATTGACAAGATTAGATTTAATATCTTTCCACCCTTTCCCGTCGGTTTTCGGTATTCATAACCCCCTCCAGATTTACTTCATTCTCAATTTCAGAATATATATATAGCCGAAGAAGAATGACTTTCTCGTCCATTGTTTGACTAACACTTCTGTCAATTTGAATCGCGAGCTCAATCCTGCTATATTTAGAAAATTATATGAAAAATATTTTATTATTCTGGGACTACATCCCTTTAGAACAGTTATAAGGTAACACAATATACTGACCAAAAACAGTGTGACCGCTCTTAATTACAACTTATATTACTATGTCATATCAATAATTTTTGGTACAGTAAAAAAACGAAATAACTAAAAAACAAAACAAAAAGGTAGTTAAAATATTTACCATTGATAAATGCTAATGTTCAATATTTATATTATCAGTTTGGAGAAGCAAAAGATGGTTAAACGGAAGGGTTTTAAAGGTGGCGACTGTTGATACTTGACTTATGGTAGAGGGAATGTTCCATGAGTTCCGATCCAAATCAGCTCAAGTAAAAAAGGATTTTTAAAACGCAGCAGTTGATGTGGAGGGTAGATGTCAGTCAGTTAAACGTGACCTGGTAGTACGGGATTGGACTGAGTTCAGGTTTTTCAAATGCAGGTTTTGTAATAGTACAAGAGCCAAGGAGAAAAAAAAGGCAGTTATCTCACCCCAATATTTGATTAATTTGATAAAAACTAAAATTACTAATCTGAATTGGTGAGTCTGCCAAGTATAGGTAGGGGGAATATAAAATGGTGGCTGTTTCAAAACGTAAACAAATAAAATAATTTTTCATTCGTAGCTCTATATCTTTAAAACTACCAACAATACTTGAAAACCTAACAGAACATCATTTAAAGTAGAGTAAATTTCAGCCCTAATAGAGCTATTTATGTTCAATAGTTCCCGAGATATTTCTTGGACTCTTCTAGTTCTGAAATGTAAATGTAAAACTTGGCAGATGAAAACAAACACTTTTTTTATTTTATTTTTTAGGAGTCGTCAAAGTTTGTGATCGTTTTTCTTGTATTCAAGTTTTTTGAACACTTGTTTTTTCTCCGTAGTCTTCACCAGTCAAAACATGAAAGGATTAGATCCTCTGCTGATTGCAGCTTCTTCTCAAAGTTGACATAGATTGATGCTCACAAATGGAGTGAGAACGCTCAGATGTCCATAAGGCCAACCCGTGGGAGTTTACAGAAAAAAAAAAATATATCTATTTTCCCTCCCATTAAACGGACTCGCCACCAGGAGATTTGTTGTTTTTAAATATCAATTCTGTAATAAATGAGTATTTTTTTGTGTTATACAAACAGAAAGCTGTAGTTCTCAAGGTCTTACTTGCTCTCACCGCAAGGTGCCGATATATCTTAAACAGGGATCTATCACCTAAGTCTCCCTAGGTTAGCACTATAAATATCAGCACCTCGTTTACATATCTTGATTTTTAAGTAACCTAAGTACCCACCTCAACTTATTTTTTTTATATACGATAGTACAATCTAAAACCTAATCTGGTATAGTAAGCGTTTATTTTCTATTATTTTTATGCAACAAGTGAACTAATTAAACTTAAATTAATTGTAAAAAATCATCTTTTAACAAAGAAAAGAATTGTTAGGCCATAAAAATAATTTTGCTGTTAAAAAGGTACATAAAGTATTTTTTTCAAGCATTATTACCAACAAAAAATATGTAACTCAGTCAGTTATAATCAATATTCGCAAAAATTGAACTAAAAAAAATTCAAAATAAAAAAAAAACTGTGCATGAAACAATTAATTTGGAATTTCTGAGTTGTCGTATAGTTGCTTTGCAACTGTCACACAGGCCTTGATTCCGTCTATTTCAAATTCCTAAATTAGTGACATAACCCCAAGAGTTGGGCAAAAATTAATTACAATTACTCTCTAATTATTGTAACTACTTGGTAATTGAAATTGAGGGACCACAATCACATTTACAAACTGAGCCAAAATAATTGCTATTACCCATTATTATTATTTTCTTCTACAATTCCAAGTAATTGTAATTACAAGTACTTAAGAAAACGATAAAATACAATGGCTCCAAAATATGAAAATGATATCCAGTTTTAAGATTGCGCGTACAGATTTATTAACATATTAGGGATTTTTTATGTGTTATAAATATTCTAAAAATAACTATAAAATAGAATTTATAATCGCGCGCTTGGGTATCAATTCATTTTAACTGTTATATTTCTTCTCATAAAAAAATATATTCAAATATAATTAATTCACATATAGGTTAAATTACATGTATTCGGGCAACTGCAATTGAAAATAACTTTTTCAATTACTTCAGTGTATTTGTTCTTCAAAACAACTATTTTTTTATGTGTTGAACGATTTGCCGGTTATCTTATTGTAATTATAGTGCAACTGAAACACGTAATTCTCTCTTCTCTCTTATGAGCTCCAATAAGGGTCATTCTAGTAGAGTAGGCGGAGGACACTCTATGAGACCAATTGTATGTATCAGTTTGTAAATAGAACTTGTACAAATAATGCTCTATTTCTAAATCTTTTTATATGAAGTAAATCAAGTTCTGAAGTTTGGATAAACTGAAATCCATGACTCAGGACTACCGTTCGACGCATACGCAACCGATCTGAAATTTATGAGGGGTTTCCTTAACGCTCGGCCACCACGAACTTCGGTTATTCAGTAAACAGTTATAACGTTAAAAATACTTAACGTTATAATTTTTTTATTCCATTTTATAGTTGTTCTCTACATTGCATACTGTACTGCATTAAACTTTTTTCTCAAATTTCATTAGGATACAGAAGAACTAATCTTCAGAGTCGGAATGCTCCCAGCATGTCCAACATAATGGGCATTTATTACAGAAACATTTTTCGTATTCCCTTCATTAAGAACGGGTGAGATTTTCATAGTTACTATTTGAAACTAGTAAAAGAGAAGCAAACAATTCTATGTCAAAGCTCTGTATTGTGGCCAGCAAACGAAACCAAGTAAATATCAACTTTAATATTCTCGGATGACCGTGCTTCGTATCCGTAGAGGGCTTTTAAACTTTTGCAATGATAGCCAGCAAACCACAGGTTACCGCGTCCTACATAGAACTAACCTCAAGTGCTCTCAAAGGATCCATATAAATTTCAACATAGGACATATGCTTATTATATAGCAAACATCCTTTTATATAAGTTCGACGAAGTGAAATCGTATAACATACCCCAATTATTAAAGCACTAATTATATAGTATCTAACTATATTGTCAATTGAAAGGTAAAGTTGATAACAAATACGGCTTTTTATCGACGATATAGAAATGAACTAATTATTGAAACCGGGAGTAAAAAAATATTAACTCATCATGGGTGATGGGTATCCAATTTTAAACTAATATCTCTTTTTATCGTAACTTATAATTATATATAATTTTTTTATATGATAATGTATAATTATAAATCTTATAGATATATATAGTTATGATTCTTTAATACACGCAAGACTTTTTAAAAAGAATTTATTATGAATGACACATACAACAAATCTTAAACTAGCATAGTAACGTTCTAATTACGGACTAAAGACTGAGAGTGAGAGTGAGAGAGCTTTGATTGCTCGGTGGGGTTTATAAAGGATCAGCAAAGATCTTACTCAGCATTCTTAGTATAAGCACATCTGGTACCTATAGCTCCTCCCTTTCTT
>NW_027114872.1:91418-113040 GCF_000696795.3 Halyomorpha halys
TTTGATTGCTCGGTGGGGTTTATAAAGGATCAGCAAAGATCTTACTCAGCATTCTTAGTATAAGCACATCTGGTACCTATAGCTATATATATAATAATTTGTTACTATATTGTTAGGGCTCCACACGGTCGTCAAAAATAGCTATAGAATTCTTAAATAGTTATTTCTATCCTTACTCTATACAACTTGGTCAACGCAAAATATATATTTCCGATGAAAATTTTAAATTAATAGGTTTAATTTCTAGGCTTATCATCAACAAAATAAAGGGTATAGTCTCGTACAAAAGACACCCCTAACTATATACAATGTTATTATTAAAAGAAGACCAAAAATAAATAAATAGATAAGAATAATGCTTCTTCATAAAACAGAAAAGTAAAATTGATAACAAAAAATAATGATATTGGTACAAACAAACAATTGCCCTCTAATAGTAAAAAGAAACAAGTTAATTTGAAAAAAGGGACGAGAGAAGAAAATTTAAAAAAATAATAATAATGAATAAATAGAATGAGTAAAATAGAGGTAGTGTGACTACAAATTAATTTTACATTTATTCAAATTTATAACAGAATGTCCTGCAGCAGTCTGGGCTTCAGTCTTCGGGTTGAGGTTGGGTTTCCTAGGTTGAAGGTCACTGCTCCTTTAACTGTCGGCAACTGGGAGTGGAACTTCAAGAACCGTTTTTTGATGTAATCCTCTATTGACTCCATATGTAATTCGCGATGCAATTGGCTATTTCTTATTAACTGCTATTCTTAGGACTTTATTTTAAAAGATTGTAGTTTTTTCCTTTTCGTATACGATGCCGCTTCCCAGACTTCACAGCCGTACATCAGCAGTGGCCTGAGAATTGTTTTAAATATAAGAACAGTTGTTTCTGGTTTTAGTTTGGAATTTCTGTTTAGGATAGCTAACCTTGCATAAGTTTGAGTTAGTTTGATGTTGATATGGTGATTCCAGGTAAGGCGGCGATCTAGGTGAATTCCCAGGGTATCTTACTGTTTCACTGGATGGATTCCATTTCACATTTTTACCATTCAGGATTAGATCCGGTGGTTCTGGTGGGCGTCAGAGAGTAAAAACTTTTGAGTCCCATTTTTCAATGTTCAAGCTAATCATCCATTAGGCTCAATCAAATTTGTCAAATAATAAGGTCATCATACGGTCTGGGAAACAAGCTAACAACTCATCAGATTCAAGATTTGAAAACTTAGAATCTTGTAATTTTTCTCTACCGTTACTTACCGTACAGAACTCAACGAGTCATAATTCTCTGCAAACAAATTATCTTTCAAATGAGTGTATAGAAGATTCCGAGAGATAAAGTCGAATGGCTCGAGAAACTAACAACGATACAAATTACTGTACGATAGTTAATTATCTTTAAAATAATTTATCAAGAGAGACATAATATATGTGAAGTACATCTCTATAAAAGTTTTAATTTTGAAAAAAAAAAATTGGATAGAATTAATTATTTTATAAGTTTTTTTTTAGGCTTTGGTATGCTGATTCCTAAACACTTCATTTCCCCCCTCTAAAAATGCCCGAGCCATGGGCTTATGAAACCTCAAATAAGTTGCAATTTCGAAACAAAATAGAGGAGAACTAGGGAGTTCCGGAGATCATCCTTGGGTGACCTGTGACTTGAGCTAAATCTAAAAAACAAATGGTCCCGCCCGTTCTCAGGTAGAAAAGCTCCAAACTGCACCATACGAAATCTCTAATCAGCTCCATTTCGAAAAATTCTCCGAGTTCAGAGAATTACCCTTGGTTGACGAGAAACTCTGGTGCCAAATTATTGAGAAAAAAAATTGGCCTTCTAGTCTAGCAGAAAGGTCGCGGATGGCGAACGTCGTGCAGAAGACTGCGGATAAGTTGACTTTTTTTAATTATTAGGTGGTAATATTCTACTTATCTTGAAACATAAAACCGCAAATAACGAAGGGGGATACTTTTTTTTTAATTTCCTTTGATGATAACAAAATTTTATTAGAATATAATTTTGCACCATAATAATACCAATGAAACTATATAATACAAAAAAAATTATATGTTCTCTGCGGCGAAAATTGCTTATAAGTTATGTTACATTATAATGTAGAAACTGAAACTGAAACATTTGATCGATTGTTGAAATTCATGCCACTGCAAAATATTTCTACTGACACCCATAAATCACAGTTTCTATTTCTACTTATCACAAACTGAACTATTTTCAGGAAATGAGATAAAAATTATAATACTATCTAAACGGGACTTGCGTCACTGAAATAATGTAAGGCGTGATTATCCAATCAGCTATCCAACGAAAAGCCATTAATGTATTGACATGGAAACTAAAAATACAATCAACAAAATAAAAGTTAACTATTAACACACAAAATCATGAGAGATAGTTGACCGTGGATGACTTATACGAGGAGAAGACGGTTGTGGGGTGCGGTCTAAATATAACACACATGAAATAACTTATTTAATCGTGCCAACGTTTCGGCCAGAATTTCTAGCCTTCGTCAGGGGAAAGAATAGAACAATGGTTACATATTTCATTTGTTACATGTATTTTCTTTCTTTCAATTTTATTTTTTCTTCCCATAATTTTAATTTTTAAATTATTAATAAACTAAAATATTCATATTTCTTTGCATTATTTAAGTTCAAATTCATATTTTATTTCCTTAATTATGTTATTTTACCTACTTATTCAATTACCTACATATACATTGTATTTTCCACTTCTTTCATCACTTTAATTTTATTAATTCTATTCTTTAAAATTATTTACTTTGTCATTCTGTTTATATTTCCTTGTTTTCTCTATTCTTTGGTTGTTATCTTGTTCTGTTCTTAGCCCTGATGAAGGCCAGAAATTCTGTCTGAAGGCTGAAACGTTGGCACGATTAAGTAAGTTATTTCTACTTATGTGTATTATATTATTATTGAACCCCTCCCCCCTCCCCGCTCCTAACCATCTTCTCCTCGTATATTAACAAACATCTTATCACAATGATATTATTTATGTTCAATTTTTAGAACCATTTGAATCCAAAAAAGTAATAAAATAATAAAAATTTTCCAGCGAAAATCAAAGAAAATATTAGAGGTTAAGGGAGAGAACATATACAATGGAACGCTGTATGTGTGTTCACATATTTGTAAATATAAGTATGTATATGTAATTTAAGGGACAATAGTAACCAGGAAATGATTATAACATAAATTGCCTATAAAATAGTCTAAATCTAGATAAATCCGTAACAAAAAGATCGGGTAGAAGAAGATACAATTGATACAATTACTAGCTTTAAGAAAAAAAATAATTATAACTTAAATTATTAATCATGTAAAAAAAACAAAAAACTGAAAGGGATAGCATGCTAGGTAATAGAATTAAATTAAATAAACTAAAAGGCGATGATAAATAAGGGGAGAGCGAAAATTAAAAGGGCATACAAGTTAAGCTCAAAGGAAGCGCCATAGACTTGGAAATGAAGAACTTCTAAAAGAGAAAAATGGACGAGTAAATTGAGGGAAAGTGCTTAAATGAAACCCGAATGCTGAGAAAATTACTTATTAAAGAGAAATGAAGGTAGCCAAAAAGTGAAGTAATTTTATTAACGGCAAAGTTTGGTTGCAAAGAAAGAAGAACTCGAGATTAATCAAAGCGGGTGAAGATTTTTTGAGTGAGGTATTCGAAATAAATAAATTGAAAAATACTTCTCCAAATAAACCAGTATAAATAATATGTTCATAATATGAAGAAAGATATAAGGTCATCTAAAGAATGCCGAATTCCGTTAGATATTGAAGACTATTAATTATTATTATTAACTTAATTATCTATATTAGAACAAAAAAAAAATTACAATATACTACAGTGAAACAAGTTTTCGTAAATTATTTAGAAAAGCTGTTGACTAAATATACACGACTAAGTACGATTATGCGCTTTAAGCTATTGTAAGCACATAAAGGAATAAACATGTCCATTTTCCGTCAATGCCATAATCCCCCTTCATTTCATTTGTTGGCAACGAATCAAATAATAACCACAGCCGTGTCCCTCTCTCTGAATTACTGGACACCTAGCGGAAGAAGGATTATTAAAATTTAATTATGAAATTTTCCAATACTTTCGTTAAAAATAAACAAATAAAAAAATGTTCTTATAAATGAGCTGATTTAAAATTCAAATAATTTTATTAAGTTGTCTATTATACAATTGAATACAATTATACAGCTATTTATTCACTTGGTCGTCTATAGAAGTACCAATAATAATATAGCAAATACCAAATAGCAATAAATACCAAACCATAAATTAATAGGATAAATATGAAGATATCAGTGACAAAAAAAGTGATTAAGCGTTATTTTTTTTTTAAAAAAGGCCTTGAATTATAATAAATTTTATTATTTTAAAAATCACAGATATTAAAGCATAACGAGGACATTAAATATTATGAATAGAAACAAGTGATGATTGAAGAAAAATAGATAGATATGTTGAGAATCAGCAAACTTCCCTTGAAATGTACGCAAAACTAAATGAGGGTGAACTTCATATACTTATTTATAACCCTTGAATTTGGAAAAAAAATAATAATTTATAAATAAAATAAATATTTTTGTCGTAGTGGATTATCTAAATATCATTAGGTTACCTATCTTAAGTGACAACCTACTATAAATGCTTAAGTAACGACCTTAGCAAAGAAGATGGTTGGGGGGTGTGATCAAAATAAAACACAAATAAGTTGAAATAACTTATTTAATTGTGCCAACGTTTCGGTCAGAATTTCAAGCCTTTATCAGGGCTAAGAACAAAACAAGATAACAGGTTCGTTTTATGTTTTAATCTTTTTTTCCCCTATCTTTATTTTAAACCCCTTATTTTCTATTTTTTCTCAATTTTCCTTACCCACGTTATTAGTTATGTTCACCATATATTATTATTGTTGTTTTCAATTTTTCCTATTCATTTCTTTTGTTAAACTTAACTGATATTTTGCTTCTTTATCTAATATTATGGTTACATATATTTTCTTGACCGCACCCACCAACCATCTCCTCGTATGTCATCCACGGTCAACTATCTCTCATGATTATGGACATTAGCAAAGATTTTCTTCTACTTTAAACTAGATCAAAGTTTAGTAAGTCTTAATTTATTTCTTAATATCACCAGTTATTTATTATTTTCAAACAGTCATTAACGAATTATATCACTGTTTTGGTTCTACTTACAGTACAATTTTTCTTCAATATATTTTGTTCCTTTAACTAATTAATTCGTACGGAGCTGTTCTACCTCACAATGATAATAAACTATGAATAAAAAACGAATGTTAAATGATACTTTTTAAAGCGATTTGAAATGAATAAAGTTTATAATAAATGGTAATTAATATTAAAAGATGTGTCATTTAAAAAATTTCCAAAGGATTCACGCGACATGGTTCTATTTTTAAATCGCTCAACGCGAAGAATGGTATGCATTGGAAAAGGACAAAATCATTCTACTGACGATCAACAGATAATATATTTTGAGAAATAAGAAATCATATCTGCCATATTACTTCTATAATCACAATTAACAAAAAAAAACACGATAATATTCATAATAAAAGGAAAAGTTGAGACGATGAAAACCTAAGTGATTTATATTTGGTTTTATGACTGCTCCTCAGATATTAAAAAAAAAAATGGTTAGATATTCAACTCTTTTTATTTTTATTAAGTCATTCCAATATTTCCTGTCTTAAACTCTCATAAATATATTTATCAGGAAAGATAAATCGAGAAAAATACTTAAATTCAGAGGTGTCAAGCCCAATGAAGACACGGGCCGTATTTCATGATAACATTCAAGCAGGCCAAATCACATTTCCTTTGATTTTTATTATTTTTTATAATTATACTATTTATCTTAGATATTATTTGATTTAATGTGAATTAGAGAGATCATTTTAACAAAAAATCTACACCATAACAAGTTTATCATTTAAAAGATACTATAGGGGAAGAAATGGTGATACTCAAACTATTTAATTTTTATATATAGGAAGATGGTCAGGGTTGCGGTCAAAGGAGAAACAAAAATACTTTACAACTATTTATTTTCCGACGTTTCGGCCCACTTTGTAGGGCTTCATCAGGGCTGTTCAAAGCAAACGGGTGAACAGAAATTCTAATTTTTATTTCTATAAATTAGGATTTATAAACATTACAATCTACCACGCTAGGGACAAAATGAAAATGCCATCATTGTGAACATTCATATTTCATATATAAGAAATATACTCATACAAAAATAATAAATAAAATAAAATAACGATGTGCCTACCTATAAACATGAAAAAGAAATATATAAAAATATAATAATAATAATGAAAAGGGAAAAAACACAGTCAAAACAATAGCAAAATCACATTTACTTTTATCGGCCTGAGGTTGCCCAAACCGTTTTTCTCTTCAAAAAATTTTTTTTAGCAAAAATAGATTTATAGAAAAAAAAATCTACAAAACTCAGTGTAGTACGAACACAACATGAACCCTACGTCAAACAAGTAGATGAGAGGTGAGCCTAATTACAAGGTATTTCGCTATCCCATACGGCGGATATACAAGGCACCGTTCTTAATCGATTTGCGGGGGTGTATCGGATTTTCCTTCCGCCCCTGTCAGGGTTCTCTCAACATGCAACTAACCATCCGGCCCTGATATCGTGGATAAATTTTGAGAAAAACATGAGCGTTCAACAAGAAAAATCTTTATCAGCATGGAAGTGAATAGAAAATGAAATAAAACTGACTTAAAAATGCCACCAGTACTTAAAACTTCAACAAAAATTAAAATATCCGCATAAAAATTGCGGAAAGGATAAAAATGGAAGAGTTGTTATATAACATATTTTGGTAATACCCTTATCCATATTTTCTAGGTCAATTTTAAAAATTCTCGGCTAATGAAATATAATATCATATGATAGATATCGTCGGTAAAAAGCCAAAGCAGCGTATCTAAAAATATCTGAGAACACTGTTTTTGAATCATGGCGGCTAATATAAAGAAGCAGCTAATATCAAATTTCGATACAATTCAATTGATCATTCTATATTTTTACTTAGACATATCACATATTCATTTAGAATATATTGGAGGCAGACGTGCAAGAAGCATTCAGGTGGTCGTGCTGAAGCTGGAAGAGGGAGCTGGTTTAGAAGAGGTAAACTTGGTCCAAGCACTATAGAGGGCACTCTCACACTTCGCCGTGGTAGAAAGGGATTCAATTATGATGTTGATGGCATATTAAGTTAGGTATTTTGGGCGTTGCGAAGGCAACAGAAACCATGTTGAAATGTAACGAAACGAAATATAGCAAAATTTACAGATACACCACTTTTTAGTACCGACGATATACATATATGCATTTTCAGGCATATATATGCCATAAGGTTTTCCGAATTCTGTAGATACTATTTTTCTAGATGAAAATGTAATATAATACTGAAAATATACGATAAATACGAAATAAAACATAATTTGATGACAAAAATGCCGACATGATTTAGTAAAATTTACTAAGCCACATTTTATTCCAACTAATTTTTTTTTTATTTGTAACCAACACAACCAATAAAAAAAAAAAAAAACTATTAAACAAAATAATCGTGAAAAAAGAAGGTGGGACAAAATGAGGAAGAAACTTTAATTCCTTACCGAAATGAGTAAAAATGTACAAATCAGAATCAATTTGATTATATTTTGTTTATCACCTATTGAACAATAATATACAAAGCAATATAAAATTAAAAATTACAAAAATAAAAAGGTACGTTTTTTCCGTTTTGCTGACTATTTCACTCTAGGGCATGAGAGGAAAACAGAATTATAAATAATTAAATTTTTTTTTAATGATTGAACTTGAAAAAAAAATATCGTTAACAGTCAAGAAAAAAAATGTCAACACAAATATAAACATATATATATATTATTCAGTAATAAAACAGTTCAGACAGAAAACAAAGTTCACGGCTACAGAAAAACAATTGTCTGCTCAGCCGGATTCGAACTCGAGTCCTTGGATTTAGTAGCCACGCGAGATTAGTAAAAAAGAATAAAGAATATAACTTAAATTAGATAATTCCTTATGGACTAGAGTACAAATATAAAGTACCGCCTTTTGTCGTCCAGATTCTAGAATTTAGAAAAACTGAAACCCCTTCTCGGATTCCTTTCTTTATTGTTGAACAAATCGGAAGAAGATAGTTGACTGTATGAAGTATTTTCTACCATAACTGGTTAAAACAAGAATCCTAGCAAAAGGAACATCCTGAGATATTTCAACATTAACCAACTGAGGTGTCAATAGAAAGTGATAAACAATTAAGTAGCAATAATTTCTAACATAACAAAAGGAACCCATAAAAACAAATTACGAAGCAAGGATAAAGCTATTATTATCTGTAATAAATTTAATAGCTCATATATAACCATACAATACAAAGATAATGTCATAAAGGAATAGTCTTTCATATCCTATAGGAGTTCCTTTAACCTTAAATTAACTATGAAAAGGTTATAGTGAAGCTTTATGTTCACTAGTTTTAGCTTTAATATCTATATCTATATCAGAAAAAAACTAGGATGGTAATCTTAACTTAAATACATAAAGGAAGGAGTAAGAGCTGAACTAATATTTATCTAAATTTCTTTATTTTATAAATTTATTTCCCTGAACTATAAATCTTGATTAATTTTATTTTCATTATTTATTTTTATCACAAATATTTAATCATCAGCTATATTGACACCCTCATCCTACATCTTTTTAATTTATTTGGTAAAAATTTAATTTACATAATTTTATAACCAGATTTCTTATTTTCTTATTCTAAGATTCATCAACCCGCCGAGGAATATTAAATTTAGGTTTTAGTATATTTTACATTTACAGCCTATAAACCCTTTGCTAACAATTTTTTCTTTCATCATTCTAAAATTATGATTCTCTGAAATCCCAACATGATTAAAGTCAACGAAGACTAAGATGTAAAAAAAATGTTATATAAATAAACATTTCAAGTAAAAAAAAAAAAGCTTGAACCTAAAATCTGTCGCTTCAGAGTTTTTAAAGCTGCTTAAAATCTAAGCTAAATCCACGATTTGTCGCGACCTCGTATACACAGAATGAAAATTAAAAAAAAAACCACCCGAGGCACCGTGAAAAATTGCCAAGCATAATTGAGAGCATTCAGGTGGCCCAGAAAGGTCAAATTTATTACCTCATAGCTTCAGGAAAATATTTATTAATTTCTTTCACTAATTTAACGTTGATAAAACAGATAAATAGAGCATTTATTTTTTCTATTCAGCAATACATATAATTCAGAAAACAGGGAATAGAAAAAGTCTTTTTGAGCTATGATACGTATTTAAGTAAAGAATAAAAAAAGTTAGTGAAAGTCGTCAGGTTTTATTAATTCGAGAATCTTGACCACAGTACGTGCTTTATATTTGTACTTTTTACATAAGAAACTTTCTAATTTAGGTTACTAATTTATTATTAATTTAAGATACTAATCTAATGTAATAGATGCTGGTACTATATGAACATATAAATGCGGAACAAAAATAATTATTTAAATTGATCAAAAAATTTTAGCATATCTCAGGGCTCAAACGTTTTCATTGACTTACGATATTCCATGACAGATCTCAAATTTAGGACTATGGTAAAATAAATTTGATAAAACTATGACTTAATTAAACATGTTTTATTGTTTTTTCATGGTACCTTATCTTTTAGGCAATACCGTTTTTAATGTAGCAACAGCATTCCAAGCGAATGGTTTGGATTTTCTAATTAATTTAATCATAATTTCCACACGGCAAGCTTCAGTGAGGTAATCACTTACTGGCAGCACGCAGGGTCATCAAAGGTACAAAGTAAAATTCGAGAAACGCTCGATATTTTTCCTAACTCGAAATCAATAGAAAATTCATGAGGATAGGATAGTAAATATATATATATATATAAATACATTTTAAAAATGAAGGATTAAATCACAGTCAAGCCAAAACAGAATTTATTTTTATCATTAAATTCTTAACTAATAAAAGGATGAATACACTTTAAAAGATTTGCAATAAAACAAAATTGTTAAATAACCATAAACAAAAAACAGTTTGTAAAGTTATTTGTAAACTACGTTATCGGGGTGCGAAAAATGGTTAGTTATATCCAAACGTGTGAATGGCGGTCAGGATGATGTGTTTTATGTCCAGAAGTAGATAAGAATGATTTGTGACGCTTACTAACTGCCTAGGCATCCATCGAACAAATAAATGTGTTTAAATTGCTTTTATCTAATACTAGTGCGAAGTCCCGAGAGAAGGTTTTCGATCACTCTTTCTTTCTCCCTCTTAATATGATATTTATTTATTAAAAGTTTTCTTCATTATTTATTTACGCCTTCAAATTTTTAAAATAATTGTTAATAGTTGTGTAAAAAATTGCTAGTATTAGTGATGCTTAAATCATGAATATTTTATTGATATAACTTTGAAACAGACAGGTGGCGGGAACTCGATACAATATCCCCAATAACTATTATAGAAACACACAAACGGTTTTTATAACAAAAAAATGCTTAAAAGATATGTTGAAGAAAATATTAAATACAAATATTCAATAAAAAATATTGAGTAGTGGTGGAAGAGTGGATTAAGTCAGCATCTGAGCATTCTGAAGCACCTGTAAAATAACTCTAGTTGGGAGTATGTAAGAGGGGGAATGTTGTTAGTTAAAGAATTTAATTAAAAAATGTTAACAACTCTTTGCTTACGGAAAACACGGTGTTGCACAGAAAAAAAAATTTTGAATCTGGCCTGGAAAGGTTAATTTTTATTTTGTGACGGAACCAGCAATTCTAGAGTCAAGTGCGGTGGGAATAACTCATACAAGTTGGAGAAAGGCCGGAATGTTATTGGTTAATGATAGACATTAAAGATCTTTACAATTCTAAAAAATAAAGGTCTGATGAACGGCTGAACACGGGTTAAAGTAGTAAGTCTGTCTGCAATCTGGAGTTCAAGTCCGGCCTGGAAGGAATAACTTTTATTTTGTAATGAAACCACAAAATGAACATCACATTTCAGCTAAGACAGTTTACCAACCAGTATAATAACCTGTCTTTTACGGACTATATACGGGCTCGAAACGCCAATAACCTAAGAAAGTTGCTAGTTCTCAACCAGTTAATATCGAGGTCAACTCCCGCAATTGTAGCTATTTCAAATAACAAACATTTACGGATACTATAACCTTTTAGAAAAGATAAAACTCTCTTTATTTCTACAAGGGAATATTTTACAAATAAATGAATCCTAAATAGATTCTTATGATAAAAAAAAAATCATAATAAATAGGTCTATGAACTCTATAAGCTTCTCATCTAAGATTCTCACAATTGAAATTAATCTAACTGAAAGAACAATTAGCGAAATAAACCACACATTCATAGTGATTAAGGAAAACAACAAAAGCCTTGCTGAATTAACTTTAGTTAGTAATCTAATTAAGAAAACTGAATATTTATAAACAGGAAACAATTAGGTAAGATTAACAGACGATTACCTGAAGGCGTGGAAGCAGGTAGTTTGCAGAGGAGATATTCGAACTTGGTGGCTACAGATTCGAGCCTAGACACCAGACTCTCGAGTTCGGCACAATGTCCACCCAGAAAGTTTTCCTCCGATGGTCCTAAAACATAAAAAATACTTTATACTATATCATAAATTTTAATAAGAATTAAAATTTAATTGGAATTCGAGTGTTGTCTATATACAGTGAAACTTGTATGTAACAGACACACCAGGTAATACTTTTTCCGTTATAGAAAGGTATCCGTTAAGAAGGGGTAAATATAAACAGAAACACAAAAATGAAATAATAGAACTATATGACCATCGTCAATATTAGCTATAATACCTCGTAAGTCCAGAAAAAATCATACGATAATCTTTATTGGAATTTACAACTGTACATAAATATACATTTAGTAAATTTGACTATGTTACTATGGAGTGATACAGACGTGTAGCGAAACTACCAATTGGTAGCACTCTAATGAAGTTTTTACATTGGCAGGTCTCGTGGCCATCTTCTTCTCAGGCGCCTCGGAGGATTGTCAGGAATAGAAGAGAAAGCAAGGTTAGATACTAGTGGGTTTGGGAGATTATAATGGAAGGAATGATATCTGGTTCGAGGTAGATCGGTTACATAAGGAACATTAAGGTCTTTATGTATGATTTTATTTGTGACATTGGAGCATTGAGGAGGATTTTTGATTGTAAGGATTGGATACGAGAGGAATTCGAAGGTTTAGTGGAGCCCCAAAGCTAAACTCCGTATGTCCAGATTAGCCTTATTAAAGTCATGTAGATCAGTCTTTTGTAATAAATTGGAAGTTTAGACCGTTTGTCCAATAAGTGCTGTAATAGTCAAAATTGACGTTTCTTGTCTTTTCAGTCTTGTGTGAGAATTCCAGGTTAGTCGTTGGTCCAGATGTAGTCCAAGGTAGATCTGTAGGGGATCTGAGACTGTAGGGCAGTCCGTAGGTTTACGGATAAAGGTGATTTGATGGGATTTATTTTAATCCTCTGATTACGACACCATTCTTCGAGGCTTGTGATGTGGGATTGGAGAGTTTGGGATGCAATTAAAAGGTTATTATAAACTACGAGCACACATAAGTCATCGGCATAAGTGGTGAGGATAGTGTTAGGATTGGTTGGGATGTTAGCTGTATAGACGGTGTAGAAGTTGGGACCGAGGATACAACCTTGAGGAACACCAGCGGACTGAGAATAGAGATGAATAGGAACCATTGTCGTTTACTTGGAATAAATTTAAAAAAAAATTAGTTCTAGTGACTTCCTCGTTCCAACCATCGTTCTCTGATATATATACATATATATATATATATTTCTAACTTCTAGAACTTTTTCACAATGTTTCTACAATCCAACAATTTTATTTTTAATTGATATAAAGATTTTTTGACACGTATTTTGTTTTCAGTACAAACTTTTAACCTAAAATTAAAACTAAACTATAGTTATTTATTATGTCAACATTCGTAGAATATAAAGTTAGATGAAACGTATTAAAATCTTATAAAGTAGGCTAAATATTTGTTTTCCACCAAAGCCAACATAAAAGTATACAAATATTCAACAATGAAAAGATTTTTCAATTTATATATAAAAAAATAATGCTTCCTCATTAATTTGTGAAAAATAAATGCACCATAAATTCAGTTCCGAAATTGTGAATTTTTACATTCATATTTTATGATTTTTTTTTTTTATATAGAGGAGTGAAATGTCCTAATGGGAAATGAAATTGGTTTCCGCGTTTAGAGCGAAGGGGGTTCCGCAATATCGATGTTCAGATGGATTAAATTTAACCTTGTTGGCTGAAACCATAGTACAATTGTCCGTAAAGAAGGGGTTCCGATAAACAGTAGTGTCCGTTAAGAGAAGTTTTGTTATTAAAAGATAAAAAAATAATAAAATAATAAATTTTGTAGAAAAAAAAATCCAGTACAATTTACAATTATCTTAGCTTTTATATTAATCATTATTAATATAAATTAATAATTTCCTATGTATGGGTATCGACAATATTTAGCAAAATCAATTATAAACATAAAGAAATGCAAACAAATAATTAACTTGAAATAGGGACGGAAACAGTTCTGTGGTGACCCCACCTGCAAGCCTTTGTATTCAGCATCATTTGGACAGATGTGCGGCATCATTAAAACGCGATTTGCAGAAAAACCAATAGTTTTCACAGACTCAAAAACAAAACTCTCTTTAAATTCGTAAATATCTAACGCTGACTCAAAAGTCACATTATCGTGGTTCAGGGTCAAATTAACCATTCCAAAAACCATTTCTGCACTAAAAAAAAAAATTGCCGGGTTTAAAAATATTAATTAAAAGTTACTCTTAGTTGAAATAAATTATTACTCGTATTCGTTAAAAATTATTACATCTTGATTATTATAATGCCTAATTTGATATAATAGCTGCCAGTTATACTGTCAAATTAGGAGAAAAAAAAGAACATACCCAAACATTCAAAAATAAATATGCAAAAATAATTTCAGGAACTAAAAAAAAGTTAAACAACCACTTTGGAAGCATATTTCATATACTTCAAGTTAGGTTAGAATATTTTTTTCATTAAACAACATAGTATTCGAGATATAAACAAAAAACTGATGAAGCATAAGTTTTTTTAACCCTTCCACCATTCCTTTCTCCTTCACACCCAAAATAACGCAAAATTCCGTGGAATCTTCAAGAACACGATATTCTAATGGTACTACACAAAACAAAAGCGCTTCTATTAAAAATTAATTTCAGTAATGAATGAACCTTCTCTAAAGCGATTTCAAAACAGTTGCAAGAAATTCTAGAATTGATCAGATTCTCTCAATGGATAAATGATGGAATTAACATTCCATTCGCTCTAAATGGAAATAGAAGCTTTTGAAATTCAATTGTCAGACTTGGCTGGAAATGAAAATGTATGTCTTGCTTCTGCAGTTAATAATCTTGAAAGAGGAAAAAGCCCTTTGCTTTCAAATATGATGCTAATAGCAATCAAAAATTATGAAAAGACAAACGGAAAGCCAAGAGGAGTTTACTCATATTCAAAGGAGTTAAAAGACGTTAGCACATTATTCTCCTTGATTGAAGTACTTAATACTTACATGCGAATTATATATGAATAGATTAAGTACACAAATGTATAAATTGATTTGTTATTTATTTAATGAATTATAATAAAAATAATATTTATCAAAATATACGTATGGTATTAATAATTTTTCCATGAACTTTCAATGAAGTAAGTATTCTCTTAAGCTTTTTAAGTTTGCCGACCCTGTTCTAGTACAATGAGCCATATATGGAATGAATTTCCACAGCCTCAATATGCCAAGAACACTTCTACAACCTGTTGGATACTCGTCTCTTCCTGTCAGCTACTTAGAGCAACACAATGAGTAACAAATCTATCAATAAATTGAAATTGATCAAAAAATTAACAAGCATTCATAAAATCACACACCCGATGCGTTTGGACACAGAAACGTAATTTATATAAACCAAAATAATTCAATTATCAATTCCAAACAAATGTTCACCTGTCCAATAGGAAGTAACCTATTTTGAACATATGACCAATCCATAACACCGAAATAACCAATCAGATACCTCCAGCACCAACTAATAAAGAGATAACAAAGATAAAAGGAGTTACGTAAACGTCCAGCGGTAATAGATAACTCACAGAAATAGGTTTGGCCAACTACCAGCTCTATTTTCCAACCCAAACCTGTGTCCAGAGGATCTGTTTAACGATTGGGCAAGCTTAGATCTGAATCAAGTAAATACTACAAAAAGTAAACAGAACCATCTAAAATAATGAATAAATTAGTAAAAGAACAAGATAGTTTGAATATCTGAACTAATATAATTTTCACATAGGTATAAATGCGTATTAAGATTTTTTTTAGTATTTAATAAATACTATAATTAATTTTTACAGATGTAAAGTTTCTTAATAACTATTGTCATAATTTTATTTTATTCATTATTTTGTTCTGTATATATAGGTTGAATGTACATGTAGTACTCAAATACCAATAGACCTGGATTGTGCCAGCATATACGAAATTACTTAATAAATAAAGTTCGAAGTTTTTTTAAGCCCGATAGAACTTGAAATTGTAAAAAATAACACAAAAAATTAAATTGTAATCAAAATTTTTTTTTTATTCGAAAGATCAATACGTGACATTAACATTTGAAAATGATTTCGGGCATATGGGCACCGCGGCTGTTCTTGACGAAGCGCATTCTGGACGTCCAATTTTGGGCCACTTTTTCGAGCACTGCTGGCCGTATGTCACGAATAACACGAACAATGCTGGCCTCCAAGGCGTCAATTGTTGCTGGTTTATCAGCATAAACCAGTGACTTCACGTAGCCCCACAGGAAATAATCGAGAGGTGTCAAATCGCACGACCATATGCGGCAATTTTGCTTATTAACAAACCCGTTAAGCCAAAAATGCGCCTCATCGCTGAACACAATTTTACAGAATGCGCTTCGTCAAGAACAGCCGCGGTGCCCATATGCCCGAAATCATTTTCAAATGTTAATGTCACGTATTGATCTTTCGAATAAAAAAAAAATTTTGATTACAATTTAATTTTTTGTGTTATTTTTTACAATTTCAAGTTCTATCGGGCTTAAAAAAACACCCTATATATATATATCGACCAGAATTGTGTGTCACAAATAATTGAAAGAGATAAAAATATATATAATTTGGGTATGCTGTAATAAAAGTTATCTTATCGGAAGAAGAAGTATGCAACAGAATATTAGCACAACGATCACTTTTCACCAGTTTTTATAATACTTCAGCAAATTTCAGGTTCAAGCAGAACGAAAAATTCACCACAAATATATATTTGAAATATTCAACCTAATAAAGATATTTATAGTAATTATGCATTCTAATAATGATAATAATAAATAAAAGACTAATATTCTGTAGTTTTTATATTCTTATAAAAATAAAAAATATTATTACCACCACCACAATTTTAAACTTGGAACAGCACACAGGTCAAGCGATATTTTAGCACTAATACATCAACTTTAAACACTTTTAATAAAAAATTAGTAAAATTTAAAAAATGCTAGAACTAACTTCAGACGACACAGTTCCACACCGCACAGGTGTTCGGCACTGACTGAGCTGTACTGACCTTGTATAGAGTGAGTCAGTCGAGTCACTGCCCATTGAGTGTAGTCATTAAAATAGCACTCTAAATCAGGATTCGTGGCAACTAATTGGTCACTACTTATTATTTATCACTACATTGAAATATACTCGATATAATAAATATACTGAAGATTATTTTTAACATAATAAAAGAATAAGTTATCTTGGCAACCAATTAATTGGGAACAATATTTCTCAGGATAATTTTATCGTTCTCATCAGTCATTTTTTCTAATCCATATTCCGCTTTACTTAGGCGATATGTCGTTAAGTAGACAGAAAATATTTTATTTTGTATCGTTATTAATATTCGGAGGTCCATCTCAATTCCCTAATTTACTGAACTATTTTCTAGGAACCTTAAAAGTGAGTATCACAGTGCTAGTATACACGCTGATCGTAAAACTGATCTCGCAAACAGATTACATTGGGGTATTAATGATAAGAACTAATAATTAAATAGAACAAACAACTTTCAACAAAGCAAAAATAAAATATACAAGTTTGTAAAGTGCACACTTATACACATTTAGTACGTATACTTAATATGTGTCGCAATGTGAGACTTGCAAAATTTATCATGAGTATAAAATTATATTTCACTTATATCTAAGTAAAATAGTTAGGCAAAAAAAAATTAAAGACGTAATTTTTCTAAGGTCAAATCACTCAAAACTAAAATGTTAAATTTGTAGAAATTTTTTAGTTTCTTAGTTCTCTTCAAAAAGTGCTCAAAATTAGTTATGGGTCCCGCTCCTAAACACTTAAATTATTCACATAGACTTTTCCCACTTCACAAAATAAGCTTTATTATACACTCCGTACATATATAAACAAAAGCAGAACTTCTATATTTCAACTATAATATAATTGTATATTCATAACGGGTAAAATACTCAACTTTAAAATTTCAATTAAAAACAATAATTAGACACAGAAAAAACGAACTTTTACAGAAATTTACTATTAAAAAAATTTAATAAATTAGAAAAAAAGGTGTTGTAAGCAACTTACGTTAAAGAGACTTATATTGATGGGACTCTATAATGTAGCTGGCTAATTACCAGACCTTGTTTAAGTAGAGTTGACATTAATAAATAGCCTTCACCAGACAAATTAAGTAAATATTTAAAAACAACAAGATAAAGAATAAACTAAAAAAAAAATGACGAAGAAGGACCAATAGATTATCACAATAGAATAAATAATAATAAAATTAGCTATTGCTTAGACAACTGAAAGTGAGAAATCTTCAATTTTTTAAAAATAAATAATAACAATGTGCACTTTAGATTTTCATTTTATATTACCTCAAAGCTTCATTAACTCCGCCTCGTTAAACCCACCAGCTGAACGTCAGGCTCCCGATAAACTTCAAAACGTTATTATAAGTTAAATAGATAACATTTATATATAAACCAGAAGGAGGGAGATAAATTTATCATCATTACCAAGGAAGGCTATCAACACTCACAAGTACTTGCATATATCACCTCTCATGATTAAGGTTTATGACTAACACACAATCAGCCATTTTTGTTTTACAGGTAACATGATTTTAATTTCACTTTAAAATATTCGTTTAATACAGCAAAGAAGAATTACTGTTAATAATTTAAAATTATTTTAGATCAACAATGAAATTTCACTTTATTTTTTTTTTATCTGAGGTGTCGTAGTTGTACTCCAATGTAAACCAACTAATACATAAGGGTTGAACACGCTAACCGATCAGGACTTTTTCAGAATTTATAAATAAACTTCATCAGAGCTAGACTGGATAAATGAGTAATTAAATTAAACAAATCAGGTTCGTGATTAAAGATGGGTAAAACTGCTCAAGAACTTATGTTTTTCTTCGTTCAGATACAATTTTTATTTAATATTATTTTTAAAATATTTTTATTTTATAAATCATATTTATACTATAATTTTTATTATATGTTGATATAATGTTTCTTTTCATCCTGATCCACTGGTATAATTACTAATTAATTTGATATTAATGGTAAGTATATTTCAATTAAAAACAAAGAACATAAATATTATAAGGATTCGATAAACACATAACATTTAGATAAACTTCTCACTCTCACTTGTACATTTAATATCAGTTCGAGTTAGAAAAATATGGTAAGATTTAATTCAATGAATGCATCTTTGTTCCAACAACCAGGTTTATCCTCTAAAATGATGTTAATTTTATATGTGAATTCACTTTTTTTTTCAAATATACTTATGGATAATATTTGTTTAGTACTAGTCTGCAAATTCCTACCTGTCAGTCTTACTTTTTAGTTAAAAATACAGCAAGAAATAATTTTAAACAATACATTTTTTTTTAAGGATTTGGACATTTAATATAAAATGATACACATTTTGGGATTTTACTGCAAGATTATGCGTTTTTTTTATTTTTTACAGCGTGAATATTAGGTCTCTAGTCATAAAGTATTCAGACTATCAATCGTGTTAAGTATCAACATTCATTTATTTATTTGTTTTTATTCATACATTTGATAATACTTGGGTTTTTTTTTCTGTTAACCTGTATTTAGCATTGAATAAAAAGAAAAAACATAAATATTATAAGGGTAAGATAAACGTATAACATTTACGGTCAAAATATTTTTTTTTTCACACCAATAGTTATATACCATTTAAGGCTTGCTTTGTAAGACATCAAATTAGAATTTTTTTTTTTAAACGCAAAGAGTATTTAATCACATACCTATATAGCAAAAGCTTGTAGTAACACAACCACTGTCTTAATTCAGAAATATAAATCAGAAAAACTGAGCATGAAAGTTTCCTGACAAGAGTATAAAAAAAAAACGAAACCTTTTTTCTGTTCATAAAAAAATACTAACCACTAAAAATGGACATTTGAAATTTCTGTTAATGTCTATTAACTGACAAAAATTATACAAGGTTTGATATCTATCCAATGTAGAAAGCCAGAGCTACTCACGTCACAGTTAAACAGTTATTTTATTTTATTTATTTACCATTCTTCCTGCTATTAAATTTATAAGTTCTTTCATGAATATTAATGGACATATTCACGTATTATACAACCAAAAAATTATATATACTTCGCAATAATGGAGTCTCTAAGAACTACTAGATAGACATTAGAATACATAAGAACTGCTAGATAGACATGGGGTCAGACACCGCGAAGGTAGTTCGAGCCTTATATGGATGTCTTTCTCTACGAGAGAGAGGTCTGACCTGGATGGCGTCTGAGTCATGCTTATCGTCCTGCCAGTTCAAATATTCTTTGAAGGAAGCTCTTACAATTAATATAGAGGTGGGAAAAAGCCCAAGGTATTTCTCATGATTTTAATCAACAAAAGAAGAGAAGATTCCATTGGGAAAAATATTTCCTCAAAAATAGGTAAAAAGAATTTTTTTCCTTTATTGTATAATATTACATTATGTTGTATATTTCTAAACAATAGTAATAAAAATCAGAGAGCAAGTTCACACCATATTTACAGAGACATAAGTTAAATAATAAGAAAAAAATAAATAGAGGGGGAACAAAAAAAACAACCTGAATAAAATTAAACTTAAGAGTAAAATAACACATTAAAACATTCATCAGATGTACACTCGTGATAGTCAACTCCTAATCGAGCTTCTCCCCTTACATAAGACGGAAAAAGCCGGACACTAGAAGATCCCAGCGCTTCTCTCTTAACCGAGTCATTGGTCCTATAAGGAAGTAGAGACTGAGCAAGGGCGCTAGCCACAGACGTTTATAGTACAAGAGGCGGGAAGAAAAAAAGGCAGTTATCTCACCCCAATTTTTGATTACTTTAATGAAAACTAGGTATAATTACTAGTCAAAATTGATGAGTTTGCCAAGTATAGGTAGGGGGAATAAAAAATGGCGGCTGTTTCAAAACCTTAATTTTTCATTCGGAGCTCTATACCTTAAAAACTACTAACAACACTAGAAAATCTAAGAGAACATTATTTAAAGAAGAGTAAATTTGCTGAAATATTAGCCCTGAAAGAGCTATTTAAGTTCAATAGTTCTCGAGATATAGCTTTTTAAAAAGCAAAATTTCTTTAAAATCTTCTGAAAGATTAGTAGTTAGTTAATTTATTTTGAGAAATCTATATCTCAGGAACAATGTGACGTACAGATATCTATTAGCACTCACATTAAAGCTAGTTTAATGTACTATAAAGAACTTTATGACCTTTACCTTCGTAGGAATAGTAGTCTTCATATTTGCTAAAATAAATTGATTTATAGTTGTTCGAACAATAAGTTTGATTTATGAAAAACTTCATTTCAGAAACCATTGGACGTCGAGATGTCTGCCAGCGCTCAAAATAGTTAATATGTTTATCTTTGTTTGAGTAGTAATTTTTATATTTGACAAAATAAACTTATAAAATATATCATTAGACCAATCAGACGCACATATGTCTGTCAACACTCAAAATAAAGAAAATTTAACTTTCTATACAGTAGTTTATGACACTTATCCTCGTAGGGGTAGTAGTTTTTATTCACACATGAATACAAATATGGCAAATGAAAATTTGTCCGAACAACTAGAAATCAATTTATTTTAGTAAATTTCAAGTAAACTATTACTCCTTCGAAGAGTAATAGTTTAAAAGAGTAATTGGCATTGTTGATAACGAGCTCGCAGACAAAGCTGCCAGAGAGGCACTCACGCTCCCTGGCCGAGGCACCGCCGTTCTTACCCC
>NW_027114872.1:113435-114497 GCF_000696795.3 Halyomorpha halys
TCTTTTTTTTTCTTTTTTTATTTATTTATTTTTTTTTTTACTTTTATCATCCCATAGGCGTTGATGACCAGAGGGTTTTACGCCTTTAAGCAACAATAAACAAACAAACAAACTCCTTCGAAGATAAACATCATAAACTACTTTATAGCTCATTAAACTAGCTTTAATTTGCGTGCTAATAGACATCTGTACGTCAAATGTTTTTTCAAAATAAATTCACTAACTACTGTTCTTTCAGTACGTCCCATACAACATTTTTATGAAATGTTGATTTTAAAAAGATATACCTCGAGAACTCTTTTAACGTAAATAACTCTATTAGGGCTCATATTTTTAAGCAAATTTACTCTTCTTTAAATGACGTTCTCTTACATTTTCTTGTGTAGTTCCTAATTTTTAAGATATAGAGCTCCGAATGAAAAATTAGTTTTTTTTATCGCTTTGAAGCAGCAAACCATTTTTTATTCCCCCTACATATACTTGTCAGACTCATCAATTTTGACTAGTAATTTAACATAGTTTTCATTAAAGTAATCAAAAATTGAGGTGAAATAACTGCCTTTTTTCTTTGCCTGTTTTTAATTGGCATCCTAACATTGTGGAAAATAGAAAAATTCCTGAAAAACAAAATCAGACATTAAAATACAATAGAAAACATTATATTTAGGTTATATGCATATTACTATATGAAGAATTTAAATTTACCAGATCAATTTAAAAATTTGTTAGTAGAAGGAAACGGTTAAGCGGGGTTCTACTATGCTGAAGAAAAAATAAAATAAATAATCATGAAAATAATACGAATTTTTTATAGTGCGTGGCAAGAAAATACAGTTAGGATAGAAAGGTACTTATAACATTTCCTTTTGATATGCCAAAAGACTGAAAATTTCAAAAAAGACAAAATATTTTTATCAAGAATTTTAGTTGCATAAAATTATACGTTTATAGCAGAGGCAAAATAATAAAAATCAACAACCAAGAACTTTATACCTCAGTTTAAAACCTGTAATAAAATTCATATAAAGAAATATTAGCTGGTTTAATATTTCTATTTTATTA
>NW_027114872.1:118377-130716 GCF_000696795.3 Halyomorpha halys
CATATAGTTATGCTTGTACAAATAAAAAGATGGTTTTCCTCGGCTATTC
This sequence comes from Halyomorpha halys, assembly GCF_000696795.3. Classification (NCBI taxonomy): domain Eukaryota; kingdom Metazoa; phylum Arthropoda; class Insecta; order Hemiptera; family Pentatomidae; genus Halyomorpha; species Halyomorpha halys. The sequence continues at coordinate 118,427 of NW_027114872.1, forward strand.
CTTACGTCACTACTAACTTCCATGTTAATAAACTTAAAATTTTTGTTTTTAAATTGATTGGTAATTTATGAAATGACCTTTATTTCACGTTTGGTAATCCGAATTTTTCCCTAATCCGCACCACCTGGGGTACTTACAAGACACACGATCTACTAAACTACCAACTAATTAAAAAAATTCATTTATATGACCATAATAAGGCCTGTCCGGTTGTACGGAGTTGATCTTTGAGACCCCACTAAACCATAGAATTCTTCCCATATCCAATCCTTACAATCCGTAATCCTTAATGATCCTTCTTTACCAAAAATCAAGCCGGACCTCAGTGTTCCATAGGTTGCCGATTTAACCAGAACCAGATACCGATCCTTCCTTGTTAAACTCCCCTAAAACATTTGTTTCTAACCGAGCTTCTCCCCCATTATAGACTAATCCTAGGCGTCTGAAAAAAAAGAAGGCCTCGAGATCTTCTACTAGTGTAATAGTTCTATAAATGGGAAGATTCTCCTCACGTCTGTATCATCCCATTGTATAACTCACATTACATTTACTTATTAATACTAATGTAAATATCTGTAAACAAATTAGAAAAAAAGAAGAATTGATATTTACACGAATTTAGGAAAGTTAAATGTTTGTTTAACATGTTGAAATAGGTGTTACACTATTTGATAGGGAAAATTTTAAAGTTTGAAATAAACTGATTTGGTCATAGAACCTTCATTTGTCAAATAAATCTTCATTTTTAAGAATTAAATGTATTGACTTTTAATAGAAATATTAAATTTTTATATTCCAAAAGAAAAAATTAATCACCAATTGATACCAATAGTGATATTGATAATATTTACTTCTTTTAATAGCTATTGAAAACTTCTGATCATCAACTCTTACCACGTACGTGGGTTGGACTAACTTCAAATTGAACTTTGAGGACAAGTTAAGTAGGTATTATAGGCCAGACTTGGCGAAGTTCAGAACAAGTTTGCCAACTACTTGTTAGCATCCCTAACAAAGCAAAAACCGCAATCGATCGAGAACACACTAACTTTAGATGAACAAAGCACCATCAGAAATCTAACAATCGCACAGTATATGACATTGTATCCAAAATAGGTTCAATCAATAATTTTATGTATATTATGTGTAGTGAATCTAATCATTTTTTATTTTATCTCAAAAATATTCGAAAAAAAAACAATATAAATATAAATCAATTCCACGAAGAATGTGGAACTAAGTAAAGTGGAAAAACAAAAAGAAATAACATTAATACTTACACATCCTTTTAGATTTTAAAGAGTATAAGACAACGATTCGTTTGTGACAATAACTTAACAAAGTTGTGGGAACATTCCAAAACTGCCTTTCTTCACTGAGTTCTGTATATTACTCAAACACATGTCCCTCCAATTCCACCTGATGGTCGTTCTCCGGTGCGTCCAGCGTTTTGCTGCATCTTAGCATCCACCCCACTCCGCCACCACCTGATCGATCCAACCAAAAATGTGAAAGACCGATACCTTAGAGGATCATATAAGAATCATTAACTCACTCAGTAAAAAAGCCTCTTAGAATAACCTCTCGCGGAGATAGGCCATTCATATATATCCTGATATATAGGTTCAGTGTTATCAGATGAAATAATGAGTTTTGGTGTAATTGACGCCACAAAAATGTTCTTTAGATTCCTAAAGGTACTCACAGTTGAACATTTAGCATAATAATCTATCCACAAATCAGGTAACACCGAAACGGATTCTTTAGTAGCGTATACGTTTATAACACTACATAGAAATCAGTTCATCTTCCGTTCAACATAAGCTAATTCGGTAAATCTTTCGGATAAATCTTCTGCACTACATTACTTGTAATTGTACACTTCTTTATTTTCTTACTCTATTACCCTCTATTACAATTGACATGCTAAACGAAATAAAAAATAACTTTGTCTTTTTATGAGGACATGTTGAACCTTAGTGATTAGGTTTAAGTTTAGGAAAATGTTTTAATCCACAAGAAGTAATATACTTTTAAAATTCAATCCTAAAGTAATACTTAATATTTAATGTAGACCAATTGATTTAATTTTAATTTAAAATTGCAACAATACTGAAAATTATCACAAAATAGTTTATTATTAGAATTGATTTTTATATTTCTTTTATTTTATTTATTTTAAAAATTACATCCAATATGGTCCAACCAGATGGCAACATGGCCGATCTATATTATATTAGTAATAATGATATAATCTGATAATATCTGTTTAATTTAGGTATTCCCCGAAGTAAAAATTGGGGGATATTACCCAAATTAATCATTATATTGGTAAACTGGTTTAAATTAAGGTATTACTGATAGTTTGCTGGTAATGAGTGGACTGTATTTATAATAAATTCATATAATATACTTTAAAATAAAATACCTCTATTCTGGATGGTTTGAACAAAATAGTTACAATGTGATTAGTTGGTTAGTGAGAAATTTGGTTTTATTACATGAATGACCTTAAATATTGCAGTTTACTTGTGTAATGTTCTTGAGACTTGAATGTTGATTCTTGTTTGAAGATGTACATGAAAGAAGGGTTTCTCTTGGTTCTTTTTCCTCATCCTCCCGCCGCCGCCGCCGCCTCTCTCGCCTGAGTGTACAGATTTACTCCCTCATGATTTATGAGAAGAGATCTTCCTGAAACGTACTGTCTCTTTCTTCACCTGTCCAGGCCAAGATGGCTACTCAACTGGTACTAACCCCAGTTTATGGTTTTTGGGGACCAAGATGGCTGCTCAGGCTTCCTACCGCATATCTTTGCCACTAGATGGCATCATGTTTTTCTATTCAGAACTGAGGGGGCCTTACTTAAACGAACCGCCCACCTAAATTATGCTAGGCTAATTTATAATACATAAAATGTGGGGTACATGTAAAAAGGACTTGATTTTACAGGTTTCAAGCTTAGAGGTTTATCAAAATAAAAGTAATCTAACCAGCATAGACAATATCAGTAAATAAGAATAGTAAAATAAATCAAAGTGTTTTTTGAATTCTACTTATCGTAGAAAAATTAAAAAAAATCAAAATATGATGGTGTGTTAATTTTGTAATGGTTTATTGATCGATCAAAAAAAAAAAAAAAAAAGATAAACCAAAAATAAGCCTGATGCACTGTATGTTCGCTATTTTAATTTAATATTTTGGGGGTAATATTATATAGTCATGGAAAACATGTAATCGACAGCCATTTCGAAACGAAAAGACAGACGGTATAGACGATGTCCTAGGATCTATGTGAAGTGACTTCTAACTAAAGAGCCGATCTCCAAAAATCATTAGTTTCGAAGAAAAGTCTTGGACGGTGGACAATAGAGAAAGGTTTTTTGATTTATGGATTCTAAGTAACTTCAAAATTTAAACGGTTGAACTAGGTCATATATTGATAATGTTCCAAAAGAAAGAAAATCATCAATATATATCATCAGATTATAAAAAGATTGTGTTAACGATTATTATCAAAAATATCATAAATGTTTTTGCAACATTTTGAAGGTAAGTTTTTATTAATATACATTCTCCCCTACAGACACTGTATGGCAAGATAATGTAAGACGCCAAAATAAGGCTGTAGAATATCAGTGATTTCCAGTCTGATTTTTGATGCTATACTAAATTAAAACGAATGATACTTTACACAAGACCTACCGGAGAAGGACGGCCCTCGAGGATCAAAGCGGACCCTGTGCCCTCCGCAGGCGGCCGTCATCACCTCGGAGAAGAAGCGGTACCTCCTCAACGCCACTTCGTCCCGACCAACAGGAGTGACAGGAGGCTCTGACATCCCGCCATCTTCCTGAGTAGGCGACTCCAATCCGCAGTCCAAGCGGAGTCCAGGGCTGGTGCCTTTCTGTTAGGGAACAGTGATCTAAGAATTTTGTTTTGTGAGGAGAATAACAGAGACGTTACTTTCTTTTGTGGTAGCAAGAGCCTTGGCAGTACTTTCGTAAACAAAACAGATACCGCAGCGTTACTCGCCTTAAAGCTGAAAATCTTATAAGCAAAGAGCTTGAAAATAATAACTAATACAGAAAAAAAGGACCGATATATACATCTACGCAATATTCTTTGTGTAAATTGAATCACGATTTATAATATAGCTTACGGTAACCGAAACTACTCAGGACATACGAAGACGAGATTTATTAGAAAGGACATGAACTCCATAATAAATTTGAGTCATTGGAAAAGAGCTATCTCAGTACTACGATTTGAATATTTGAAAATCCCCTCTTAAAAAACTAATGCAGTGCATTCTACTTCAAAAAATCGATTTTGAAAAAAAGAAAATTTTATAATTTGAAAAAGTGAAGTTATATACAAGCATTTATACATGTTTGTCTAATGCAAAAAAAAAAACTCTTTTCAATTACATTTTAAACATGTAATGTAATCATTACTCTCCATCCTCAGGAGGCAGGAAATATCCTAACTTTATAGGGAAAGTGAAGCCGAAAATAGGGTAGTTGACCACGCCCTATGAGCTCGGGTTTACGTTGAGGCTAATAACAATACCTACCATTGCAATCTAAACTGAAACAGAAGGCGGCTGGTAATTGGCTCTAATACGCCTCTAGAGTCCATCATGAGGCCAGACTTTTACCTATAAACAACTTACCCCAACATTTTATTTTTTTTTGTCAATCTCGGTACGAAGTAAATAAATTACAACTTATCAGTTTTCCATCATAGCATAAGGAAAAAGTTATAGTATTCAGATATTTGAAAAAAAATTTTGATTTTGCGCTTTAGACTAAAACTAATGATTAGAATTTGCTTCTTTATAATCCTTATAACATAAAGTTATTTATATTTATTTATTTTTTAACAAATTAAAAATGATAGTTCGTTAGGAATTATTTAAAGGAGCCTCGGAAGTATATTAGCACATCTTTATTTCGGATATGCAAGCAAGAAGTTTGTTCTCGAGGATAGAAGGGTTTAAAGAACAAGAAAGGACTTACAATGAATACCACTTCAGCACTAATTGGCTACTTCGTCACAAAATGACTGAGCTGAAGACAAAACGAGGCTGGTTAAAAAACAAATCACTTTCATCACTTCATTCTAATTTGACAATTAACGTTACCTAGTTTTTAAACAAAATAATTATTAATCAAAATTACCAAATTATAACCAGTAATAGAGATAAAATCAAAATAAAACATCTTAATAGCCTCACACACAATATGAGTTATAGTAATGGAACTTTTAATTCGTAATTATTCTAAAATGGCATCACTAATAATTAACCATAACAAAATTTCATTTTATTTTCAAGGAAATAAAATATAGAAAAACGGGTAAGCTTTTTAAGTTAATACCAATAAAATGTAATTGATTCTTCTATATATCATATTAATTATGTCATTTTAGTTTGACAATAATACAATAGTATTTTCCTATCTCAATTCTTATTCATTATAATCAAATATCCATTCACCCATTTTAACAATTCAAAAGCTCTCGTAGAATCAATAGAAACCAGAAATAGATACGGATCAGTGGGATTTTTAGATGACTAACAAACAGAAAAAGTCTTCCATCTTGTAGCATTGTTACTGAAATAGCAACAAACGTGCTTTTATTTAAGTCTACAAAAGAACAAAGACATTTTTTTTTAATTATATATTTACAAAGACAGCTATATCAATTATTTAAAATCGATTGTACCTGAAAAAAGGATAAGCTCCTAAATAAAAGCTTATCGAATTCACTCCTTGCAAATTATTTCCCATGATATTTATTGGTAGTGGAGCTACCTTGTAAGGGATACGTGAGACCCAAGTATGAGTTACTAGTATGACCCTCCTCGTAAAGATTTATTGAGTCATAATAAACATTTTATCACTACTCCATAATATAACTTTACTTCAGATCTCCTGACGGAGCTTCGGATAATATAGTTGGACATGTAGATGACCCAGAAACATATTTAATATTGTATTAAGTCTGGAAAATTCAGAAGGGTCGGCTCCTTCCCTCTCCCAAAGAAACTTTAAAATTCCAGAATAATTTCATATAATATCTTCCATATCAAAAAATCAAACAAGAACTGTTGCAGAATGAAACAAATAGTTATTTTAATTTTTTTACTGACTCTAGACAATTTTCTCAGTAGTTTAAGATTGGAACCGCGCTTTTATGAGCCACGTAAAACGGTAGGGTTTCGTCATTCTATTCTTAAAATGCATTCCGAATGCAGTAAATTCTTTTTTACCCGTTTCCCAACATCCTCTGATATAAATCCTTAGGAAAAAATAAAAAAAATGATTTATAATGCGAGTTCAAAAAAAAAGTTTAACTTCATGTGTAAATAAAATCATCATGATAGAATAATAAGAAATAACATTAATTATTATTGACCTAAAAATAAAACAAACCAAAGTTTTCTAAAGCCTTGGTTAAACTTAGTTTAAATAGAAGTTTGTATAACAAAATAAAGTTTCACGTCATGCATGAATATCACTATAACCGTTCCCAAAGTTAAAGCCTAAGAACGTCTTTTTATACACGGACCTTCATGCGTGTAACCTTAAGTACTTCTTCGAAAGAGTGTCTACGTTAAAAGTTCAAAATTTTAAGTAATAATAAAAATCGTGCAGGTAACAAGGCCACTGGATCTTAGTAATTACTCAAGTAGATAATACTGATGATTCAAAAAACAACACGTAGCCTAAGATGATCGGCTCCCTCGATGATTATCGGATCTTGGCCCTTTCTATAAATTTAATCCTTTAGTTCTATGTCAAAAGAATAGCAGATAGCAATAATATCTGCATTTCCATCGATTCAGCTGGTCTACAATAGAACTGATCATACACCTTCACATTATTATCTCACTGAAGAAAGTATTGGAGGGTGGTGACGTATAGGAAAAAATACTTGAAAAATTTATCTGTCAATAAATGGTACCTTTGACCAATATGGAGGAATTATGAGACTACTGATAATATGATCGATCGAATTTGCAGTGATATAAAAATATAAAAGGAATCAATACAGCGAAGAATCACATATAATCGAAGAATTACGCTCCGGACCCCTCGCCTTTTTTGTATTCCACCGTCGCCATGATACCCAATCACCATCACTAATGTACTGCCCCTCGGCGGTACCATCAGACCGAAGCCTCAAACTAGTCATGGTCTGCAAATCCCAAATCTAATTAGCAATGCCGCCCGGAGTTATCGGACGTAGTTCCATCATCACTAAGAGAACTCGAACGCAGTAAAATGAACAATGTTCTAAAAATATATTAGCTATAAAACAAGGCTTGAGAAGAGCATATTAACCACAATTGAACAGATAATTATAAAGAATATGATAGACGAAAATGCATGTCTTAAATTATTAGTCTTGATAACCAAAAAAAAGGTGCTAAACCGAAACATAGATGGGAGAATTAAATTAAGTAGAGGTATGTTGGGAGAGATAATATTATTTTGTACTAATAAACTTCTGGAACAACGATGCGGAAATCATTTACTCAAGTTATTCTACCGAAGAGCAGACTTAGTATGTGTAAAACCATGGTTACTACCAAGGCAAAACTAACTAATTTTCCTTCAAGAGAAAATAGAGTATGCCAAGGAGATATTTGAAAGGGGTTCCTTCTGCATGGTAAGCCAAGTAACACAAGTGCAGAAATAGAAACAGATTAAATATAGCCGACCTCCTCTAAACCTAAATTATTTGGTCATTCATGACAGCCTGGGTATCTTGAAGTAAGCGCCAGTAGTAAGTTATTCAAGCAGTGCAATGATAATAGAAAGACGGCAGTTTAAAAGATAAAATTCCTTTAGAATTATTTTAAATCTAAAGGGCACTTTAACTATTAGTTTTCATAATGAGGTGTAGATAGTTGACCGTAGATTAATGATTGGAGAAGTTTGTCGGGGGTGCGGTCAGCAAAGAACAACATAAATAAACAAAACCATATTTATTTATTTTATGCCGACGTTTCGACCTGAGTTTCAGGTCTTCATCAGGGCTATAGAACAAAAGAGATAACAACATTTAGAGAAACATATAATTGAAAAGGAATAGAATACAAACAAATTTAAAATTATACAAAATATTGAATTGAATCATAAATGATAGAAAATTGAAAACTGATAATTGAATAGTAAAAAAAAAAATTAATTAATTGATAATCGTGGAATTAGATGGTAGTAGATGGAAAACAGTGAAGGATGAAATATAATATCATGTAGGTAAGAAGATATGTATAATATAAGATATGCAAGTAATGTTTAAAAAACTGAAAAAATAAATAAATAAATTGAATCTACAAATTCAATACTATGACAAACAAGACAACTTTCGAACACAGCACATTTCTTTAAAAATATTTGTTTTACATGTATACTATTATTCTGAGAATAATCTTAATTATTTTATTCCATATTATCTCTCAACCATAATTTATTTCAAATGTTTGATAATCTTAAAGAACTTTACAGTTATTTTTCCCGTTAAAGAAGCAACATAAATTTAAAAAAAAAAATTGCAAGTACATAACACGTTAGTACGCGTGACACCATCTGCCTGACAAGAACTTTTCTCAATCTTCGTTCCACAGACAGCACAAAACATAACAGAAAAAGTCCCACAATTAAATAAAATCACACTTCCTTTACCCAACAAAAAATTGCTAAGATTTAGTTGAAAGTTCACAACAAACCTAGAAAATAAAATTTACAACTTGACAAACGCAAACTACATTGAGAACTTCTCTTGCAATTTATCTTACATCAAAAAACATAATTTTTTTTTTAAAATATATTTATTGAAAATTTAAATATCATTAAAATTGTGAACTGTTTGATATGTGTGAACCTAAAACTATTTTAATATTCCCTTGAATTGTTGACCATTTTCATTAAATTAAGAGCTCACTCAAAAATGTTACAACTAACATTTCATGAAGCTTTTTAGACATAAAAAAAAGTAATCCTAAGATATTCTAAATTTTAGAAAATGGAAACCTTAGTTAAAAATTAAGGACGTATTCATTGCTAACATCTGTCAGACAGGAAAATGTTCATATCATCTATCGCTATCATTGATTTTGCCAATAAACTGATGATATAAAAATTTATTGAATTAAGCGTTACTAAGTTGCTCTTGTTAACCTTAATGATTATTTTTTATTTTATTCTTTAACAAATTAATTATTTCATTTATTTTCAAAAAATAGAATTTAATAATTTTTAAAAACTAAATACGAACATTGAAAATTATGTATTTCATTTTCAATAATATTTTTCAAAACAAGTATTCTACAAAATATTTTAGTGAACTAAGAAAATAATATATATTTTTTATTTTTGCTAATTTCATTTATTAAAATTTATATATTTTTTTTCCTTTAGGGCAAGACATACTAAGCAACGAAATATCGTACGAATAAGAATGATGGGTTTCGTTAGATAGTGGAGGAAAAAAACAAGAGAGAACGGTATATTTTATTTAAATGTTAGTTTAGACAGCTCTCAAGCACTTCAGCCTGTTAAAGTAAACTCCCAATTCCATCACACTGTGAAACATGAGTCAAGAATCTTATTTTTCTTTTTTCTTTACCGACAGGAGACTTATTTAGAGATCAAATATATACAGTATCTATCTTCTGGATGTCGTAGAATTTAATTACTGAATCATATAAATCGCAGAAATAAAAAAAATAAATGTAATCCTGAAAGATGTAAAACTTCTTGAAATGAAACTTTTAAATTGTATTAAAATAGTATTCACTATCATTTTTTCCTTTACACCTTAAGGCAAAAATATTCAAGATAATAATAATTAGAATAGGTAGCCATTTCTTAAGTCAATTAGCGGGAAAATTTTTTATATTGTAATTAGAGACTATGAGATAACAGGAGCTCACTCAATCGGAGCAGTATTGCCGGGATCGTAACTAATGTAAGCTCCTACTCTCCTATTACAATATACAAAATTTGCCGCTAGAATAGACCAGTATTATCCACCCCTACCACTACAGTTTCATTTCGCTTCACGAAATGATTTTACTCCAGTACAATTTTTTTTTATTTGTAAAACGTCGGTAAAGTTTGACGTCAAGAAAATAAACAAAATATTTAGGAAAAAAACGAAGAAAATGCAAGAGAAAATGTTATCACTTCTAAAAATTCAATAACTAGAGTTACTAATAGAATATTAAATTATCAATACATATCTACCTTATGATGATAGATATTAACTATCTTATATTATCATAATTAACTTCACAAATAGGATGATTGATTAAAAAGATTGACAGTACGTGTAGTTTTGCAATTTACCATAAAATTTGTTTATCTGCCATGAAGTAGAGACTGGAGTAATGTTTAGGTAATAAAACAAGAAAATATTGTTTGAAAATACGCAATGGGTAAGTTTACGAAATGATAAGTAGTATAAAGCTCATAAAACATATTTAAAAGAAGATTTATGCGTAAATATAAAACAATTGCATTATATGGGAAAGGGTGTATTTTAGGATCGGGAAGAAATAAACATTTCAGTGCGTCAATAAGGACTGAAAAAATCTGCAACCTTCTGTTTTTGTTTTTATATTCGTTGTGAAGCCGGGGGCTGGAGAGCAGGAAACCTGAAATTCGGATTCTGTATCCCAAAAAAAGACATGCCATTGATGAGAAAAAACTTCCATACCTTTTTTCTGAAAAGACCTTTTTTTGAACCTTCAGTAGCTAGACTATTTTTACAGCAATATAAAGTACATATTTTATAACAAATTCTGTCTGCTTTAATTTTTTTTTTTAAACGTCCATCTCATATATGTGTTTGGTTGTCTAGTTATAAGAGAAAAACTGTTGGAAGTTCCGAAATTTCGAATTTTTTTTTTTCTTTTTGAAATGAAACCGATGCACATATATATGAAATATTGACCACCATTGGAATATGTCCTGGACCCAATCTCACACCCATCAGCCCCTTGCCACGACTCTTATCCTGTTAGTGAACGATTAAGCTGCTGTAATTCGATTTTGCACAAATCGATACAGCCAACTACAGACGAAATCTCGTTTCTGCTACTGCACGGATTGAAATTCCATATACATATTACCCATTGATATATGATGTTAACGTTAAGATAAAACCTACATTACTTTAAAAAATTAAGGTACAACAGCTAAATAATATAACTAAAACAATGTTACGATAATTTTGATATAATATTATTTTTTAAACACTTTAACTTTAAAGTAAATAAATAATTCAAATAAAAAGTGAATTTCAATCAAAAAGACCGATAAATATTTGTTAACAAAATAAATAAAAAAATTGTATGTAGTTTATATTTTTCTATTATTTATTTTAAGATTTTTATGTTCATGTAAATATCTTATAATAAATAACGATCAAACCCAGTACCATTAGGTATAATAAAAAAAGAAAAGAAACAGAAATAATAAAAGTGTGAGTCCAGATGGAAGTTTTTTTTTATAACTACTAAGCAAATATGTCTCAAACGAAAATTTTCATTATATATAGAAAAAAATATGTTTTCCATAATTAAAAAAATGCAAAAATAAACGGTTACATATATCTACTTTTATTTAAATTAAAGCCTTTTAAACATAAATATAAAATTAATTATTACAATATATAAGTAGGGACGTGACGGCCGTGCGGGTTGGGGCGCAGTTCCCATTGCTGTGGGTTCGATTCCCACCTGGAAAAGTTAACATTCAATTTTCGGCGGTCCCGAAGAATGAATCCGCCAGGCGTTGGCAAAAAGGACCACTACGCCCACTTGCCGGACTTGTTCTCCCCACCAAATACCAAATACCAGTACAATACATAAGTAAAGGAATTAATACAACATAAATACAAGAAGGATTGATAAGTATAAGTAGGATTTAAATATATCAAACGATAATTTTAACACGATTTTAAGAAAATAATAAAATATAAATATATATAATGTAACTTTATTAACACATAATAACTTGTTGACAATTATTGATTAACTAGTAGCCCCTATGATGTATTAATTAGTGCTTTTATGATGAATACTTTTTTTCAATCTGAGTCAAGCCAGGAACGTTTAGACGACTTCTTATGATGAACAACGCAGAGACGCCTACACATCGACTAGTTTCCTCGCTATCCAACTACATTGAGGTCGAGGCATCTTAATGTTTTGTTATAAAAATACATACATTTATTTTTATTGTTTGTAACTTTAATTTACATTGGATAGGGAT
>NW_027114872.1:134331-140497 GCF_000696795.3 Halyomorpha halys
TGTTAATATTCCAACAAATAAAACCCTATATCAATTGATATTTAAAAAAAAAATAAAAACTTCGTTTTTTTTTTTTTAACATTATGATAATTTAAATTTCCTTTTAAGCAAGAAAAAATATTCATTATCACAGTAAGACCTTAATTCAACCTTTGTAGCTAATAAAATATCCTTTTATCCCTATCCAATGTAAATTAAAGTTACAAACAATAAAAATAAATGTATGTATTTTTATAACAAAACATTAAGATGCCTCGACCTCAATGTAGTTGGATAGCGAGGAAACTAGTCGTGTTGATTATGTATGCAATGACTTAAGATAAAACCATGTAACACCTGAACCTTCCTTTTAACACCAAACCCTCTTAGCCCTCTGTAGAATTTTGTTTCAAACAATATCCCCACTCCGTTGCATAGTTTATATAATGACGATGAAATTAAGTTAACCTCTCTAATACTAAAAAATTTATTATGTGTAATATAAGCAGCTCTTAAAAAGTTATTTGTCGAGTCATAAAAACTATACACCCACTTTAATCTGTATTTCAAAGTAGGTATGTTTTATGGTCTTTCATCACTTTCATTCAGTAATTGAAAGCCATCAATATCTTCCAGTCCAGCCACTCAATCTCAGAGGGTTATAAACTTTTAACGAGCATGCATAAGAGTTCATAAAAATTATAAACCATTCCTAAACCTTCAAATCTGAAAGGCTCAATTTCGAATAAAAAGCTTAATAGTTATTTTAGTTTTATGAAAATCGCTTATCTCAAAGAATCAAAAGTTAACATTTCCTCTTCGTAAAAATCTTCCACAGGAGAAAACAAAAGGAATATAAACAATCGAAATGAAAGATCCGATATAATAGTCCTTACAGACTTCATGAATATTACATAAATATGTAAATATTTCGGTTTCTTGCCGTTTCAATGATGTTGGAGCAAGTCACCACCCCCTGTCTTTAAATTAAGATTTCCATATTTCTTAGAATAATTGTAATTTTAAAGCGTTAGTATAGAAATTTAATTTAGTAACACTTAAATTCATCATTTAATAAAAATTACTATTGGGTAACAAATAACAAATAGAACTTAAATTATTTATAAATTAGATTGGAGGAAGAAAGAAGAAGATGGTGGTCAATAAAGGTATCAAAAAACTATTTATTTTTAACCAACGTTTCGCCCCACTATATTGATACCTTTATTGACCGCAACTCGGACTATCTTCCTCCAACCTACTTCATACGGTCAACTATCTTCTTCCAATATTTATAAATTAATTTTTTTTCTCGGTAGGCTCTACAGACCATGTAGATCAATGGCCACCCGAACAAGCCTTATCCACGCCTGCCTATCTTGGGTTACTGCTTTTCAGTTTGCTGCATGCTGCTCGTTTAAATTTTTGTTAATTCTATCTTTCCATCATTTTTTTTTCATCCACCGTGGTCATTTGCATACTATACTAGCATTCATTGTTGTGTAGAGACGTCTTAATAGATTTCTTGGAGCTACATGTAAATATTAACTGATCAGTCTCTGTTAGTTCTTCTCCTCCATGTATGATACGGGCCCAGGTTTCGAAGCCGTATATCAGAGCTGGCTTAATCCAATGACACGATTTGTACATCCTTAGTTTCAGATTTGTAGAGAATTTTCAGGAATTCAACATTTTTGACAGAAAGAAGGCACTGTCCACGCTTGTTATACCCTGGTAAATAATAAATTATATTATTTACAACCAGAGCAAGATCTCTTTAGTTTACTATATTTCTAAAACAAGCATAACTTGATGAGAGTAATCTACTTGAAGCTATGAAAAACGAGACAAACCTATTAATAATGCTAATACAACAGTATTAGAACTTCTTGATGGTTAATTTAAAAAAACAACTGTCCTCTAGAGTCTTTCAAGTGGAAGTTAAACATAACCTATTTTGTTTATCAATTTTTTTTTTTTTTACATTTGTTAAAAAATAAAATAAATGAACTGAAAATGTTTCAAGACCAAATAAGTATTTTAATTTTTATCCTTCATGCAATCGTAAAATAGTATTAAAAAAAAAAACTTGTACCACTTAAACTCGAGAAGTACTCTTCTTCTTACTTCTTTTTAAGGAAGTACTGTTTCTTGAACAACGGTTGTACAAGGTTATTTGTTTAATATCACGCTCAACCGCTAGGTTTTTTCCCCAACTAAGGATACCTGCTTTATACAGTCTGGTGGAACCACAGAAGGGCTCCCGAACCCACAGATTTGGTTCTTTGGATAATACCAAACAGAGTTGACCCAAATGAACTAATTGATCGCTACTCACTTTCTTAGTTAATGCGACTTTTGAAGGAAGCCTCTCAGTGATGAGAATTAACCATTACGGTATTGGTACATGAATACAAAGCTCCCGAACTCCTAACTCATCATACTTACTTCAAAAGCTTAGTTGGGAGTTAATTCACTCCTCTCTCCTAATCTCACGACCAACTTGTCATCCTCGAATTCAGGCATAAAGTTGGTGACGTCTAATTACCGTCGACAGATGGTTCATTTTTATTTCTCAAACACCTAAGACTAATTTTTTTTCTGTTTAAAGTCTTCAGCTATGTTAGCTGTCCGAAAGTAATCATAACACATAACAACAAAGTATGCGATAAGTACGACATTAAAATACGACAGTCATCAGAAAATAAGGTTTTCTGTATTTTTATTAATACTCGGATTCCGTATACATATATATTTTTTTTTTGTAAAATTTATATGATTTTAAACATTGCTCTCTTATTTTATACAACCACCACTTCGGTCTATGTATTTTTCAATACCTTGTGGTAGCTTATCTATGCCCACATCATACTAGATTTCCGCCATGTCCTTGAAGAAGCATTGAACCCCATATTTCACCTTGGCTTTGCTGAATCGCGTTTGGATCAAATTTATTAGTTTATGGAACAGGTGACTACAAGGAGGATATGTGTGATAATGTTTCATGTTTATTGTGGTACATGATAGCGCAAAGTTAACCAATAATTTTACGTATTATTCCAAAACGTAGTTGCCAAGACTTATCTGTTTTTCCCGCAATTTTCGTGGACTTTCTGCCTCCAGGAGCCATAATAAATGTAAAAAATCATTAAGCACCCCTCTAAATTGAAAGAACCCCTCCATCTTCACCATGTCCACATTATTGAAAGAGAGATGGGCATAGCGATTCAGTTTTCAGAAATAAATTTGGAGTCTGGTATCGCCCTTTTACGATGGAGATATATTTATTTTGTTATTTAGAAAGATTGCAGAGTAATAAAATTTTCATACTTGTCAGAATCTCAAATAGAATCCTGTGTATCAACCAGAGATGGGCAAAAATTAGCTATAGTTGAAACTAATAGCTGAAATTGTTATTAATACGATATTTAATTATCCATGGTTCATTCATGGATAAGGGTCGTATCCATGGTTCATTCATGGAATAGGGTCGTATCTATGGCAATTTTAGCTAATTAGTTTCAACTATAGCTAATTTTTGCCCATCTCTGGTCTCGACTAAGCATTCAACACACACGCTGAACCTATCAGGATAATCTGATAGGACCGTTAATGAATGAAAGTTTCGGTCGAGCTGAAGTTTCGTCCCATTTTTATCCTAAACTCATTCGGTGTATGTTTATATTGACATAAACATATCATGTACTTAAAACATGTTAATATAAAGCTATTGGAACTGAAACTGCTTTATGTCAAGTCAGTTTTTAGATGTTTTCTATTTATCAGACACAATCGGTCATATTTTCACAAAAAGGTATGGATCATGCGGGTGAAACCACGGGCAATGCTAGTTTCTATCTTGTCAGTTTTTAATGCATTATTTTGTAATGCTTGTTAGTTTTTTATTAATTAGACTTAACTAGGATCAAGCCCGATAAAAAGAACAATGTTGTAACCTATTAGAATCAT
Source organism: Halyomorpha halys (assembly GCF_000696795.3). Classification (NCBI taxonomy): domain Eukaryota; kingdom Metazoa; phylum Arthropoda; class Insecta; order Hemiptera; family Pentatomidae; genus Halyomorpha; species Halyomorpha halys. The sequence continues at coordinate 138,280 of NW_027114872.1, forward strand.
AAACCGACGTGATCCATTTAATTAAACCTGTATCTATATGATAATCATAGATTATACGTAATGAACATGGAACTTTGCACGCGAAATGTCCATATGACATGTCAAGTAAACAGTTCAAACCATAAAATAACATAAGCAGAACTGTAGCTAAAATAATTCTTCAAAAATATATATAGACAAATTTACAATGCCTAAATACCACATTTATATTACTTCAAAAACATTAATTATTATGACTTTTTTTTATTATTATTATTATTTTAAAGCATCAACTACCTCGGAGTCATTGCCTTAATTTCCGAAATCTTCATTAGACATTACTTTCTTAATATCTGAAATTTTTATTAGTCCTTATGGCCTTAATTTCCGAATTGAAATGTTTAACTATTGAAAAATGGGAACTTGTGGTATAATTTTATGGTAAAGTTTTGAGTGATTCAGAAATTCAACTTTGTTTAAAGTATGTTTGTCATCCTGCAAAATTCAATGGAGAACTGCTGATAATTCATACAAGATTTCAGGGAGTCCTATGCTTGTCATTTAGTTAAGATGTGTTTTACGTAAGTCGCGTTCCGCAAGTCAGGCATACAGGTGGATAGAATCGTGGGCCATAAAGGTAACCGTGGGTCAGGCGCGTATGACCTATTCGAAAGTACGTCAAAATCACCTCCTCTCTACGCACATTTCTAGTGGATTATATCCAAGGGATAACATCACTTAAGATTTCCCGTAATTTCAATTGTCAGTAACATTTGTTCACATCTGATGCCATTTCAATTTAATTCCCTGCCTCTTGCGGGATGACATTAAACATAATAAAGAAAACAAGACACAAAAAGGTAGTGCCGAACGTCACAAGTTTGAATGGGTTTTCTGCATTAACTATTTGGAATTACAAGCAATAATGTGGTTGTAGTAAAAATCAAAGAACAATGGTTACCAATAAATGTTACTTTGGAATTATAAATTTTAATTTAAGTAAACTAAAATGTTCACTGCATTGATAATTGAACTAAGACGACTTTAACAAAAATTCTTTGACATCTCAGTACTTTTATCTCAATATTTGCCGATGGTTCAATAATACAGAAATACAGACTAAAATTTAAAGCTAAAGATATTTCAAAGAAAACTTGTTCGTTGAATCTAAGGTCATGGCCGAAAGGGAAAATTATGGCTTAGAACTTAGACATGATTTGCATAATATGTTAATATGTATACATACATAGGAATAGAACAGTGAAAAAAAGTAAAAAGACTTCTTTAGGAAAAAAAAAGTTGGTTAAGAGTCAGTTATATTATAAAGTTGTCATGCATTCAGAACTCTTGACAATCCAAGCTAGGGTTAAAGCAAGCCCTTCTTCGATCATTTTCTATTATTATAAAAACTTCAATATTATTAGAATGAAGTATTCGTAAATCAAAGAATTCTATTTCACTTCAAGCGTAAATATCAACAAGAATGCTTGTTAGGAATAAGGGTGCCAAGTAGGGCACTAGAACGGTGGGAATAAAAGGGAGTAATGTTTTATTTTACGGGCGAACCTGAAGTTAACCTACATTTTCCTTCCTCAGTAAAAATCCTCGGGAACGTATATGCCAAATCGTCTCGTCAAAGTGTTTTTACAAACAAAGACTACTTCTTCTGACTATATAAAAAAAAAATTGGATGCGGAAAAATACAAACCTACCATGAAGTTGCTTACAAAAATGTTTAAGTTGTATGTTTAATGTTTAACACCCTTTATAATGATATAACATGGATAAAACAAAAATAAATTTCACAATCCAGAAACATCTGTGGAGATTAAAAATAAGATAAAAAGTCCCAAAAGGAAAAAAAAATATTAATACTTCTATAGAGTTGTATATATAATCCTCCTAGCCATGAAACAAAACAAAAAAATTGTATATAATGTGTTTTTTAAACCACTAATTATTATAATACATGAAGGTGACGGTAGTAGCATGGTAACGCGCCTGTCTGCCAACCCAAAGGTTGCGAATTCGAGTCCCCGGCCCTATTCGGGATTTTTTCAAGCAAAGAATTATACAATACTCACTCACAACCTCCCGCCCGGGTATTTGTGAGGCCCTTGTGAGTCAATGGATGGCACTAACAAAAATAGACGTAGAAGTGACGAACCCACCCTAGGAAAAAAAGTCATTTCCTAAGTACATCGCGTGAGGCCTTGGACCTTCACGGTCTGTCGCGCCA
>NW_027114872.1:140614-142876 GCF_000696795.3 Halyomorpha halys
TCATTAATAAATATCAATGTTACGTATATAAGTTAATATGCATTCTCTTCCTAGGGCTGATGCATTTTTTATAGAGAAACCAGATTAGATTCTGAAAGCGCTTTGGCTTTAATAAAAAGCTTCTGGGGGAGACAAATTTATTCATGTTCTCCATACAAGATGTTCTCTGTCCGGTTATAAACCACGGAATTACATTTCTTGATGGTACATGTTCTGAATTTCAAATGTAATTTCTTAATACGATTCAATACATCGATCGGAGGGAATGTATCAGAGAATAACATAGATAAGAAACATATATATGTGTCGCTATATGCCCGCATCAATGTTACCCGCATATACACTACAGGAAGACATTGGAACAAGACATTATCGAGGCCAAAAAATGCACAGTGCGGGGTGTACAAAATAACATTTAAACCTCGTTTGAATAATAATGAAAAACAAATTATAAAATATTATGATATTTTAAAACTAATGTATTAATTGAAAATAAAAATATATACTGAATATATTAATCAGGATAATCTTAGGAGGTTCCAAACTGACTGTCCTAAGCCTGATCAAATTACATTTTATGCCAAAAGAATTGAAAATTATAAATTCAGCTATTTTTTTTTTAATTTAAGATAAAGTGTAATCCAAAAACATCAAGGCTGATCTAATATCCATTAAGATTAACGATTGATTGCAAGATCCCAACACTTAATAATATAAATTGTACTATATTGCATTGTATTTGCATTATTTATTTTTATTTACTAATTTGCATTATATATTGCATCATAATTTAATATCTCATTTACTAATTAATAAGTTTTGGCCGAATCTGTCAAGCCATCCTCAGGTACAATCTGCAAAAACTAATATAATATGTAACCACAAAAAAAAAAGTTATTGATTAACATTTTCTGTGATACTAGACCAAACGGGAAATTGCACATAATTTTATTTTTATCATGGCCCTACCTTACAGTTACTTGCAGTTTTGATATAGTCTTATATTACTAAAAATACTAATCAATAACTTTATTTTTATTATTGTGGTTGTGTACTGTAGTAAAATAATTGTAAATAATTGACTCCTTTCAGATTTTAAACCTGAGGATCCCTTGACAAGCCAGAACGCTGTGGACTCATAAATAAATTTGTGGTTATGTATAAACAGCTCATTTTAACATATTTATAACTACCTATAACTTGAATGAAGTAATAAATGAAATAAATAGATTTATATGAATTACAAAATAGATAATAAGAAATATTCATCTTCTTTTATTCCCACTTTTTTTCTTTCCTCCACTGTAATGTGCCTTGTACAATAAAAAAAATTGTAGGATCTAACCAAAAAAGATAAAATCAATTAAAAAGCTATACTTTTATATTTATTAATTATATTTATATTATCATTATTATTATTATTATTATTATTATTATTATTATTAAAAGTAGTTTTATTTACTTCCAGATTGCAAAGAAGTCTTTATCCTATTATTGTTAACATTACTTTTAAATCTAAATTTTCTATTTTTCTTTTACATCAAGGCTTATTAGCCTGATAAGTTTTAAACTTTTTGATAAGTTTTAATTGTTTAATTTTTATGAAATGGGGTTCATATAATTCAACAATGGTATATTCTTGAAGGTTGTGGTACATTGAAGATCTTCAAAAACGTTTATTCTGATTTTAATAAATATTTTATTTATTTATATACATCAGTTATAGCCTAGACACATGCAAAGGGGTTAGCCTAGTGAATGAAATAACAAAAAAAAAAAATATCAAGTACAAGATGAGAAAAACAAACAACAAAATTAAGAAGGAAAAAGAAAAATTTTAAGGCAAAAAGGGAAATAATACAAAATACTATCTAAAATATGAATACAAAAAAAAACTTGGAGTAAATTTCAAAGATAGAATAAACTGTTTAAAATATAACAACCTCAAAACACAATCAATAAATATTTCTCCAAGTAGAAATTAAAGAACATAGAAAATATAAAAAAAAAAATTAAAAAGTACTGATAATTAACTTATTTTATAACAGAACAAAGGTAATAAAACAACTAAAAATTTCTTGATGAATAAAAAGTAAACTAAAACATTAGAAAAAATACTGAGTTATAAAAGCAATGGTTAATTACTAATGAATTAGAATAAATAAAGAAAACAAAAGATAACATCGTCGAATTTCTTTGTTGGCCTGGCTCCGAAACTGAATAAATTACACATTGCTGCCTTACGTTGTCAAATGATTATAT